>NC_041383.1:45171944-45193052 GCF_002162155.2 Triticum dicoccoides
CGAACCCACATGCTATATATCTCTATGTTTGTATCTCTCTCACACAACCCCACGTAGGTGGTGTACGTAAATAAGAAGAGAATAGGTGCACTGTGCCTGTACTCATGCTTCGTGCGTAGCCAGACCCGCGCGGGTACACGATGGAGCTCATTTCTATACAAAATGGTAGCCCACGTGCTAATTTCAAAGCGTGTAGTGGTTGTTTACCTACGGAGCTTGTGTACCACGCGTGCATGAAACAAGGTTCAACTTGATGCACTGGCGCGTTATTTTTAAATGAAGTTATATCACTCAATGACACGTACATAGAATATAAAACGATTTTTATGGAGAAAAAGGTAGTCCGCTCCAATATATACAATGGAGCCTGGCTGCCTAGTTTGTCTCTCTTCAGAGTATCTCACACAAGGCTGCGGTGGCCTCTCTCTCTCTCTCACTGTTGGCCACTGATCCGGCCGCATCTCGTCTGCCGGTGGAAAGGGAGGATGTGCATCGTTTCTCCGTTCGACGGCGCCGAGGCAACATGTCCCGATCTGCGGTACACGTTGTTCTCTCTAACCAAGCTCCGGTGCGGTAGGGCCTATGCCACCTGCTCGCTGCCGCAGTATGGGAAGATTCCGCCCGCCGCCGCTCACCTAGTTACATCCCGATGACCTCCAGGTATCCCCTCCGGCCTTGCTCCACTGCCCGTCTTCCCACGTCGCTGCATGTGGATCTTCCATAGTTCTTTGCCAAAAATGTAGCTCGTCCGGTGTACTTTCCATATTGCAATCTCGTCCTCACACCATTTAGACAAACACAACCGTGTTGTTATCTTACCTTAGGACAAGGAATATGCTTCTTTTTTGTCGTCGCATGTTTCATCAACTGTTATTGGCCAGTAATTGTTTCCTTTCTACCTCTCTTTTGCAAACAGGGCTATCCATTTCACCTCGTTGCTATTGCGACCTTTTGGTGAACTACACAAATCACGTTTTTCTTAAGAGTGTTTTGTGCAGTTGTACTAAAATGTCACATGGGCAACGTCTCTACATTTCAGTGCGACTGCACAAAGGGAGATTGGTTTTCCTCTATCCTCCTCATCCAACTCCGGGCCTAATCTTCTCCAACTAGTTAGTCTTAAAAGAGACTGCAACGGTGACCGGCTTCTATTTTTGTGTTTATTGTTTCATCAGCAGTCCTCTATTATTGTAATCACACTTAATATCTTTGGAACAAGGACGCTCAACTCTATTTTAGTGGAACTGTACAAAATGATCAGAATGTTCCATGCTCCAGACAGCTACTTTTTTTCCCAACATGCCTTGTTGATTTAGACAGAGCTGGGAGGACGTTCCTGCCTATGAAAGCATGGATCAATTTTAATTTAACACCTTCTCACAACTTTGTCTTCAGTTGAGATGCATTAGCAAGGAAGTTATTTTTTTATTGTTTCCGAAAGAGCATCGATGGCAAGACACGTGAAACCAAAGCTAAAATCTCGCACCATTGTAAAATTTCATGTCGCTGGGAAATTATTCGTATAGTACGTCGATTATGTAAAACAACCATCAATACACTCTTCTTTGAATCCGCTCATACTACTCCATCTGGAGTATATTTAAGAACCGAGGGGGTAGTGCACAACCGCATGGGAGACTCAGCTCGGTCGTGTCACCGCATTAATAGTGAGTAATGAGCAATCAAATCATAAGCCCCACCTTTCCCATTGTAAGTTGCTCGGAAGAAGCAACCATCAATACGCTCCTTTGAATCTGCTCATACTACTCCATCCGTCACAGTTTATAGAGCGCGCTTCAGAAAAAGAAAAAAAATCTCTGGGACTAAGGCGATCGGCCTGAAAAATAGCATTGGTAGTTATAGCACGACGTCTATTACTAGAGGAAATAATGCGTACACACATGTATGCAGTGCTTCCACCCCGGGTACACACATGCATGCACTTACTCCACTCCGTAGTCGTACATCAAGAGAAAATTGTGGACTTGATTGCGGTTACCATGCCCTAATTAATTGAGCATTAAACCAAACGCGTGTAAAGTCTCTCTGGTGGTGGAAATGCATTGAGAGAAATGCATCATAATGAAGCACGCCCTGTAAACTGTGATGGAGGGAGGAGTAGTATGAAGGTGCAAAACCAAGTACGCGTATGGCCAGTTGGACAACGCACCTCCTCTTGGCATATCACTGACATGTGGGACCGGAGCGTGAGCAAACCAATCTCAATTGACGGCAAAATGGCCAACCCGCCGTTCCTTGAGAGAGACGAGGAGTGAGAACACACAGACGGGCTCACATGGAGGCCAACATATATTCGAGCATGGTTGATCAATATCATCATTACATGTTGGGCTACCGTTTTCCGTCCTTCTCCGGAATAAATGTGTACTTTATCAGTGATTAAAAGAAGAGCATAGACGCTCAACCATGTGGTTCTAGTAGTAGTACTACTCGTACTACTAAACCTTGCGCTTGGCTCTTCACCTCTTCGTGAAGTCGGACAATGATGGTACTCTGCATGTTCGGTACTACAGTGTATGCCTCTGGCAATCTGACACCAAATGAACTGATGCATGTCCATCGCCTGGGCGAGGGTAGGATGCATTAGTCAAAAGGCGTAAGCGAGCTTCACCTTGTCCTGCAAGCTTCTCCTCGTTCTGCGAGTTAACGTGACACACCAAAAAGTAGTGCTAGTCCATACTCCCTCCTTTCTGGTTAATATGGCTTAATTTTTTGAGGGTAAATGAGAGAGATTTATTCATATATAAGCATTCTTAGCACGATCAGCCAAGACACTGGTCACTAGGAAGTGAGGTACCCCACAAAACAAGAAGTATGAAGCGAGGTGTTTCATCAAGCCAGCTCTCGGCCACATTCAAAGTGCAGCAACCACGGTTCACACAAAGATGCGCCGCAGGGTTTGCTGACTTGTTTACATGCTCAATAACAAAAAAAAAGAGGAAATATTACCGAGCGCTCCTATTTGTAACAGGATATGAGCCAGAATTAAGCAAGAATTGTGGCAAGTGTTCCATGCAATCAACATCCATTATCACATGCAAGAACCCTCGAAGAGAACCAAATGTGTTGAAGATTGCTTTATCACATTTTAAAAATATAATAAGAGTGCAGACGCTCCTCCATCCGTTTCCTAGTAGTACTATGTTACATACCTCTATAGACTATAGTAGTAGTACTAGTACTAGTAAACGTTGCGCTTGGCTTTTCACCTCTTCGGGAAGTCGAACAATAATAGTACTAGTATAGTGTATGCTTCTGACAATCTGACACCGAATTAACTGTTGCACGTCCACCACCTGAGTGAGGGAGAGCTTGCATTAGTCAAAAGTTTCTCCTTGTCCTGCGAGCCACTGCATGCAAGCTTCTCCCGTCCTGCAAGCTTCTCCTCGTTCGGCAAGTTGACGGGACGTGTGGCTGTTGCATACACGTAGGGGGAGTACGTGTAGGGGCCACTAAGGCGCAGTGAAATCACACAGTAAGTTAGTCGGAAGAAGCAACCATCATTTCATTCTTCAATGACACGTACGCAATATAAAATGGTTGTATGGAGAGAAAAACAAAACCAAAATATATACACTAGCAGGACCCTCAGCTACAAGCCTGCTTGCTTGGGTTGCTCTCTTCACAAGCATAGAACAACGGTGGCCACACCGCTGGTCACATATCTGGCCTGATCCCGCAGCTGGGGGAAGGGAACAATGTTCTGCGTAGACGCGGTCAACATCGGCGAGGGAGAAAACCCACAGTCGATGCATCCCAACCGCCCTTATAGCTACAGCCCGTCGTCCCAGGTAGTCCATCTTCCTTTTGGAACCGGCTTGCTCCACTGCCGCAGCTCCCCACGTAGCTCCATCTCCATGTCGATCTTTCTCTACTTCTACCGGCTTCTACTTGTGATGAGTTTATGTCTCATGAACTAGTGCCAATACTATTATTCTAATCACACTTCTTCAATATCTTTGCCATCAGGGATGCTCAACTCGATTTTAGTCGAACTGCAGAAAAGCATCGTATGATCCGAGGGTGCCAGCCGTCTTTCCTTCGACAGGTTCTACCTGGCCAGGAAATTAAATCATGTTTAAGGTTTAGGTTTTAAGTCGTAGTGACCCCATCAGTAGTTTTTCTTTCATACACGCTCTCACAACTTTTGTCTTTAGTTGTGAAGTAAATATTGCCTATGATCTGTGAATCATTGAGATGCATCATCATGCGTGTTAGTTTTCCTTTGTATTTGATGGAATGTTGTAACGGGGCAACCTTAGAGTAGGAATGAAAATGGAGTGGAAATTTTCCGTTTTTCCGGAGAAAAAATGGAAATGGAGAGAAACCAACGTTTCATTTCGTTGGATCGCGCCATCGAGCAAAACCAATGTTTAAATAACATATGTCACGTTCGTGTCTCACCCTCCTCCACGGCTCGAACCCACACGGTCTCTCGGCATGCCACTGCCGCAAACCGAGTATACGATAACTTTCCCGCCTCCTTCTCAATGGAACACGCCATGGAGTACTAGCACTACTGGAAGAGATTGTAGTGGTCGACATCCAAGAACGCGGAGTTGGGAGAGGACAGCTAGCTGTAGCACGGACTCCCAAGAACTTTTTACATGCATGTTGTGGCCGGCTATTGCGACCTTTGAAAGCGGAGCAGTCGCGTGCACTAGGAAGAGGCCGGCGTGCCGCTTCAATGCCGGTGCCAGTGAGAGGTCACGTCCACTCTCGCTAGGCATGTATGCGGCACTGACCGTTTCCGGCGGGAAGCACGCGCGGGTGATGAAGAGGGTTCGGGTTGGTCAGGAGCGGCCGTGGCAGCGGTCCGGACGCCCGCAAACAAGAGATGATGTACGTTAATATTGGTGCGTATATAATTAGCAACATAAATAATGTGCTAGTTGGACAAATATGATTGGAGATCGTCATGGAAATGGAATTTTACGTAAACACGAATATGCATGTCTATGTCTATGTATGTGTGCTCCACGACTCTCGCCACCTAGAAGTGGGGGCATGTTTTTGATTGAGTTTTCTTTCTTGGTACGTTAAAAAATTGTCCGCCAGTTTTCGTTTCTTTGTTCCGGGAACACGCTTATTCTATTTAAAACCACTGCTATGGATAGATTTTTTTACTCCATTATAGCCTCTTGTTTGATAGAGTTTCTCGCATGTCGCTCTATCACTCTCTCCATATCAAAACAAGATGACAGTGTCCACTCTATCTCTCTCCTCACCGGTGGACACAGATCCAGCCGAATCCCGTCCGCTGCGGGAGGTGAGGAGGTGCAGCGTTGACGTTGTTGCCGTCGGCGATGCAGGAAGCCGGTGCGCACCGTCCTCTCAGAGTCGGCGCTACCTCAGACGAAGGTCCTCCGCGCCCTTGTTCGCTGCCGTCGTGTGGGAAGGTCCCACTCGCCCGCCTGAGCGACATCTCGCCCACCTGAGGCATAACTTCTTGTACTGGTCCAGCTCCCCAGGTTGCTGCATGCGAGTTTTCTTCTATATGCGACAACTCCCCAGCTCCCCAAGTATAGTAGCTAGGGTTCGTTGGCTGGTCCAACATCACCTACTATTATAGAGGAAATGCCAGCCGAAAAGTTGTCCTGATTTATGCCTCGGTGGAGGTATACATGTTGTTTCGACAAAAAGTACATGGTGGTTGTGCGGTCATTGTCCATATGCTCCTAGCTGCTAATCTAATACTATCACTGGTTAAATGAAGAAACAGTGGTTCTTCCTTCCTCGAGCTTGATTAGATTTGACTTCGCATATTAGATATGACTGAAGTCAAAGTTTGTAAAGTTTGACCAAGTTTAGGCCGAACACAACAAATCATATTTATTAGAGAGGGAAAACTGTACATACTCTCAAACCTTTCCGATAATTGAAATTAAAATTCTTTAGTTGTACACACTCTCACACATTTCCGATAATTTGGCGCATGTGTGGTTCTTCACTTAAGGGAGGGTAGTGTACCGCACATGAAGAACAGGAAGTGCGACCAGGACGCGTGGATCGTTAGTTCATCATAAGTACGTAGTAGTTTTCTTCACTGGTACATTAAATAAAGAGTTCCGTTTCATGCTTACACAATTTAAAATGATTTTTATGGAGAGAATAAGAAAACCACTCCACTATATATTAGTCGTATACACGAGTACTATATGGGGCGCAGCTTCATTGACTTTAGTGCACATGCCTTTGGGTTTATGACAGGTGGGCCCAAAATGTGGCTGGCCCACCTGTCATATAGCCAAAAGCAGGTGCAGTTAAGGCACCGGAGCTCTGTCCATACTACAGTATATATATAAGCTGGAGCCTCAGCGCTTGTTCGCTAGGGTTTGCACTCTCCACACTCTCGCCTAACTACATATATATATATATATAGACACACAGGGTTCAGGGTTCCTTTGCTAGGGTTTTCTATATTCACAGTCTCTCACCCTCTCTTTACTAGATCTAAACAAGACTGTGTTGGCCTCTTGTCTCTCTCTCTCCCCCCTCACAGCTGGTCAAGGAGGCATCCGAATCCCGTCGCACCGGGAAGGGGAGGAGGTGCAGCGTTCACTCCATCGCCTTCGGCGAGGGAGATAATCCCTTGCCGGCTGCGTTGTTCTCTTTCACCCAGCACCTCTATGGGAGGGCCACCGACCCCTTCTTCCTCGCTTCTGTATGTAGTGTGGGCAGATCCGACCTCCCACTGCACGCTTTGCCACATCCCGACGACCCTAAGGTATAAGTTTCTTTGAAACCGTCATTGCTCTAGCTGCATGTGGATCTTTTTCGATCTGTAGTCTAATCTAGGTCTTGGTTCAAAGAGGAACGAAGGGTGCGGTGGGTTGGAGCATGAATCTAGGACGTAGTTCAGTGAGGAAAGGAGGGATGGAAAGTAGTATAAACTGGCTATCCAGCCGCTTTGTTGGTCGAAAATGGAAAAAGGGAGTAACCCAGTACACACATCTGTAAGGAACCGATCTCTTTGTTGAAAAGGGAAATAAACTGGGGGGTCGGGTAGTTTGTGCAGGACTAGATTTCCTGCCCTCACATAGGAAAAGGGTTTAAAGAGAACAAACATGGGACCAACCCAGATATGTTGATTGGCTACATACTCTGCATCACCCATTTATACGTGTGGACGGACATGGTGCTGGGATGTCCCATGTCCCATGTCCCATACAACTATTTTGCTGTTGTTAATCTGAGAATGCCGCCGGAAAGTTGAAACAATGCCACTGTTAAAAGTAAATTACATTTTTTCACAAATGTTGTTTTAAGAGAATGTCTCTGTTAATATGAATCAATGCAATCGTTTTAGAAATGCTACTATCCTACTTTGTTTTCCATCAAGATATGTTAGATGCTTCTTTTTGTCACTGTTTGTTTCATCCTCCTTTATGGGCAAGTAATTGTTTCTTTTTTTTCCTCTGTTAAAACAGGGGTATCTATTCAACTTGTTGCTATTGCGACATTTTGCTTCGCTACGCGAAACATTTTTGTTTTAAGAGTGTTTTGTGTAGTTCAACTTGAATGTCACACCGGCGATTTGCTTAATTTTGGTGGAACTGCTCAAAAGGATATCGAGATTTGTTTTAAGTCTTCCTCGCAAGCTGTTTCAAATCTTGCTCAAGAAAGGTTAGTACTGACTTTCATCCACATGATGTTGTAGTGTGCTTTGAGATGTTGTGCTACTTGTATTGGTACTGTTTTGGATAAATGTTGAATTGAAGCTATTGAACTGTTGTCTTTTACCATTAAGTGAGCAAAAATTGTTCCAACCCAGACATCATGCTTGTTTCTTTGTTACAACAAAACTTTGCATCACCCCCTTTATAAGTAGATGGAAGCACATGCTGTTGTTGCGCCCACTCTCCCCTGGAACTATTTATGCTTTTTGTTAATCTAATGCCGCTAGTAAAATTAAGCAATGCCACTCTCATAATTAATTAACTACAACACTTGTTAGGGATTGGCGGGATTACCATTTTTGTGGCCGCATGTTTCATCCTCCTTTATTGGCGAGTAATTGATTTATTTTTTGCCTATGTTAAAACGAATCTGTCACATTGTTTTTGGACTGGTACTATCCTGCTTTGTAGTTCTTTCTACATGTTTAACCAAGGTATTGTTAAGATAATGTCTCTGTTAAAATGAATCAGTCGCATTGTTTTAGGAACGGTACTTTTCGGCTTTGTCGTTCTTTATAAATGTTGAAACAAGGCATTGTTAAGATAATGTCTTAGTCAATATGAATGAATCACACTGATGGAGACTTTCTACTCTCCTTCTTTGTTTCCCATTAAGATAAGGTAGATCAGTAGATGCTTTTCTTCTCGGAGTACAAGTCATCAACCGTTATTTCTAGTAATTGTTTCCCTTATACCTATTGTTGCTTATAGGGATATCAAAATTAAAGCTCGGTTTTATTCCGACTTTGATTTTAGTTGAACTGCACAAAAGGAGCCAATGTGTCCAAGGCCAACTGCTGCATTACTGGGTCTAGTTGGTCGTTCCACTTTGCAGAAAGAAGCAGTCACTGTTTGCACTACATTACAGAAGGAATGAATGAGAAGCTTTACAGAGTATTAGTAGACGCTGGTGACATGACTAGTCTGCAGAGAGCATAGGAAACTCAAAAAGTGCCCAAACAAGTATAAGAAGCCATGACAGGACTCCACGATCATAACCATTACAAATTGTGAATGGTAAAAGCTTGTCAAAGTTTAATCATTGATGTTAGCAAGAAAACATTAGTTTAATATATTGGAATTGGAAAACCTCGTCAAAATTTGCTCATTGACGTTAGCCAGAAGACATGCATTAGATATTTTTGAGTGGGCCGCCCTATGATGTGAGCAGTGTCGATTGTTTTTTCCTATTCATGTGTTCAGTTTAGAAGTGAACAGTTACTTTGCTGAGATATTCCTGTGTTAAGAATTTGTTCTGAATATTGTCTATGTAATGACAGGCCTTATGCAATATATATTGGAATTGGAAAACCTTGTCAAAATTTGCCCATTGATGTTAGCCAGAAGACATGCATTTGATATTTTTGAGTGGGACGCCCTTTGCTGTGAGCAGTGTCGATCATTTTTTCGTATTCCTGTGTTCAGTTTTAGAAGTAAATATTTACTGTGTTGAGATATTCCTATGTTAAGAGTTTGTTCTGAATATTTTCTATGTAATGCCAGGCCTTGTGTTTGATTGTAAAGTTGAGCTTGGAATGTTGTGGCATGCGACATCAGGAGCTGTTCACCGTGCATCCTGCGAATAATGCTTCGTATTGTCTTGCATGTCGATCTAATGCCAGTGATTTGCTTGTTAAGAAGATCATCATCTTCTGTTGTTTCTGTGCTTAAGAAGTTCATCGTCTTATGTTTCATTCATAGCCTATACGACAAGTCGGGTAGGTTAGACGTGAAACCATATGATCTTCCGACCAACTCATCATCTTAGGCCGTGATTGCATCATCGTTTTCCAACAAAAACCGCTTGTAAAACTGACGCTTGTAAATAAAAGAAGATGGTCTCGGGCTAAGTGCTTGGTTGGTCGATTTCGACTAGTAGTAAAATATACACTGGCCTCTCAAATTACATGCGTAACCCGCCGGTTTTACTTACAGACCTCGGGCCCTCGGTTTCATTACGCCTATATTTATGTGTTGTTTCCGATGACGAGGAAATTACACATGTATCTTAATACTACATGGGTGAAATAAACAAAATCTCCCAAGCGCGGCCTTACCGTTTCATGCCATCTCAGTCTCTCGAAGGTGCTCATAGGTGTCCGATGATCCTGGCTTCCTGAATGAGCAGCGGGCGCTGTATCAGACCATCCGTAAGGGCCCACGAGGCCCTCTCTGTCGTCCTTCGAGTTGTTGCGCTCGCCGTGGCGCTGAGCATTGTTAGCATGGTCAACAAACATGAGGATTCAGGAGATGACAGTAGGGACCCAGTAGGGCCATAGTTGTACGTACGCAAGTGCCTCCTTATTATGTACAACAATATTATTATTTTTGCTTCCTCCTGGTTTCCTGACATCACGGTCCCACACCATTGTCAACCTATGTAGTCAATATAAATGAGAGAATTGCACAAGGTGCGGCCGACAGCTAGGACCAAGCAGCTCGAGCAGTATTTGTGTTTTTGAGGCGTGAGCACTACAGAGTTTTTCTCGGTGATGTTTTCGTTGTTGTTCAGAGGAGAGCAGGGTATTAACTGGGCGAGTTGTGGCCCGTCTAGCACAGGCCAGATATCCAGCCCAGATATTAAAAAAATTTCAAGATGAAAATGGCTAGCCCAGCTATACATTTTTTTGAGGAATACCCAGGCAAGGTCAACTTGTTATTCTCCGCCCCGCTCGGCTGCATTTTTTTCCTAGGAGGGATGCATTAGGCTTAACAGAAAAATGGGCTTTAAAAAATGATAAATGGAATGTAATTACAAAAAACTGGGCAGTAACTATAAAAAAATGCACCAAACACGAAATTAGTTTATACAATATTATTTAGGGATTTTGAAAATCTTAATTTTTAATTGTTGCGCGTGCAATGTTTCATTGGATTTTTATGTAATACAAATTATATTTAATCTAACTAGAAATTTTGGGATAAAAATATTTCGCATCCCATCAAAATGTGGAAAATTTTATTGAATTCTGTCTTGAAAGGTTGGTTGAAATTATTAATCGTCGTCCTAACGAGAAAATTGGTTGAACTTTTAACAAACTGTAAATGGGTTGTAGTAAATTCCATTAGAATTCTAAAATGGGCTCTACATTCTTACAAATCTCAAATGGGCTATAAGTTCTTTGCCACACACTTGTGGGCCTACTAAGTTGACGCGTCCCCTAAAAAAAGGTTGACGCCTATGCAAGGCTTTGTCAACTTATTATAGTCAACACACGGTTCTAGCAGCAGTGGTCGTTGGTTGTCTATCCAATGGATGTCGTGCTTCTTCTTCAATCTCAGATATTCTAGCTTCCGCCTCCCAAAAAATGATTCCTCCCCCTAACATCTGGGGCTGACCTGTGGGCCTACTAAGTTGACACGTACCAAGGGCTTTGTCAACTTATTCAATATAAATGATTCTCGCTGCAATGACCATACGATATCCATCCAACGACCGTAGTGCTTCTTCAACCTCTGGTCTTCTTGCTCCAGCCGCCCAAAGCAGCGCCGGTTGTGCCGCCTGCTCCTGCCTCCCGTGGTCGGCTGTGCTGCCGCGGAGGCCTGACCACCCCCTACTACTCCCACTGCTGGCCAGGCCATCCCTCTACTCACCCACACCCCCTGTTATTCTGCGGTTACGGCATCCTCACACCGTGGCCGAACAAGTCAACCCTCGTACTCCTCTCCGTGTGGGCATCCACTGCCATGCCTTCCCAGGCTCCATGCTGTCCCCTTCCTAGGCCTCGTCCTCGTCCACCGATGTGGTGCTCTCGGCGCGGCATGGTCAATGTGGTGGATGACCGACTTCCATCGGAAGAGTACTGTACGTGGAGAGGCTGACAGCTGGGTCCACGACAGCCGCAAGGAAGTGCCTCCTTATTACGCACAAAATAATTATTCCTCCACCTGACAGCAGGGACCCACCGGACGGTCCACCGTATTTCGTGAAAAAATATATCCCCCCTGACTGCTTGGACCCACCGGACGGGCCACCGTATTTTGCAAAAAAACGTTCCCCCCATTGTCAGCTCGGACCCACCGAAAGTGCCTCCTTATTATGCACAAAAAATGAATACTCCCCTGCTAGCTGGGACCCTCCTTGGCGGGAGGCTGACTTGTGGGCCTACTAAGTTGACGGGGATGGAGGGCTTTGTCAACTTAGTCAATATGAACGATTCTAGCTCAAATGACCGTACGATGTCCATCCAGTGGCCGTAGTGCTTCTTCAACCTCTGGTCTTCTTACTCCAGCCGCCCAAAGCAGCGTCGGTCGTGTCACCTGCTCCTGCCTCTCGTGGCCGGCTGTGTTGCCGCGGAGGCCTCATCGCCCCTACTATTCCCACCGCTTGCCAGGCCCTGCGGCGACGGCAGCCTCACACCGCAGCCGAACCAGTGAACCCTCGTACTCCTCTCCACGCGGGCTTCCACTGCCGCGTCTTCCTCGGCTTCGCGTCATCCCCTTCCTAGGCCTCATCGTCGTCCACCGCCCTGGTGCTCTCGGCGCGGCCTGGTCAACATGTTCAAGGAACGACTTTCATCGGAAGACTACTATATGTGGAGAGACTAACAGCTGGGTCCACGGCGGCCGCAAGGAAGTGCCTCCTTATTACGCGCAAAATAATTATTCCTCCACCTAACAGCAGGGACACATTAGATGGGCCACTATATTTTGCAAAAAAAAACGTTTCCCCCTGACTGTTGGGACCCACCAGCTACATCTTCGCACGCAAGGAAGTGCGTCCGGGGGAAAAATGATTCGCCCCCCTGACTGCTGGGACCCACCAGCTACATCTTTGCACACAAGGAAGTGTCTGAGAGTCGGGACCCACCTGGTCGAAGCGTACGTAGCGTTGCCATTCTAGTCGTGAACGTGTACGTACATACTGGTCAATGTAGAGGCAGTGGATCGGGTTCAGCTACTAGCCATCGATCGATCACTCGGGTTCAGTAACGCGTAGCATGCAGTGCAATCGCTTGGGTTCAGTTAGGTGATGCCTCGCTCGGGTTCAGTTAGAGCCGAACGCCTCGCAACCATGCGCGTACGAGTACGAAAGAAACGCGCATCGCTCGGCCCCCGACCACCCATTGTAACCGGGAACTCCCCGAAATTTTCCTCGCCCTCGTTTCTACCAGGGTTATTTTCGGCATGGACGGCCCAAAGAATGTCATGCAGTTGCATCTCCGGCCCACCCAGGACGAAAAGCCCATTTTCTGTCATGAATTTTTGTCATAGAAGTAGGAGCCCACCACATCTATGATGATACCGGGTTTTGTCACAATTATCGTCATAGAAGTGTCATAAGTATGACAGAAAAAATTCGTTCGGCCCAAAATGTTACGGATGCTTCAAATTTTTTACACAACGGTTACCATACGTGCATGCTACGGGACTTGCAAACCTCAACACAAGTATTTCTCAAATTCACAATTATCCTACTAGCATGACTCTAATATCACCATCCTCATATCGCAAAACAATCATCAAAAATCAAACTTCTCATAGTATTCAACGCACTTTTTATGAAAGTTTTTATTATACCCATCTTGGATGCCCATCATATTAGGACTAGTTTTATAACCAAAGCAAATTACCATGTTGATCTAAAATATTCTCCAAAAAGGTGTGTACAGCAAGGATGATTGTGGTAAACTTAAAAGCAAAGACTCAAATCATACAAGACACTCCAAGTAAAACACATATCATGTGGCAAATAAAAATATAGCCTCAAGTAAAGTTACCGATAGACGAAGATGAAAGAGGCGATGCCTTCTGGGGCATCCCCAAGCTTAGGCTTTTGGTTTTCCTTGAATTATCTTGGGGTGCCTTGGGCATCCCCAAGCATAGGCTCTTGCCACTCCTTATTCCAAAATCCATCAAATCTTTACCCAAAAACTTGAAAACTTCACAACACAAAACTTCAACAAAAAATCTCATGAGCTCCGTTAGTATAAGAAAATAAACCAGCACTTTAAGGTACTGTAATGAACTAATTCTTTATCTATATTTGTGTTAAACCTACTGTATTACAACTTCTCTACAGTTCATACCCCCCAATACTACTCATAGATTCATCAAAATAAGCAAACATCACACGAAAAACAGAATCTGTCAAAAACAGAACAGTCTGTAGCAATCTGTAACTTTTAAATACTTATGTAACACTAAAAATTCTGAAATAAATTGGTGGACGTTAGGAATTTGCCTATTAATCATCTTCAAAAGGAAGCAACCTAAAATCACTCTCCAGTAAAACATGACAGATATTCTTGTGAGTGCAAAAGTTTCTGGTTTTTACAGCAAGATCGCAAAGACTTCACCCAAGTCTTCCCAAAGGTTCTACTTGGCACAAACGCTAATTAAAACGTAAAACTACATCTAAACATAAGCTAGATGAATTATTTATTACTAAACAGGAGCAAAAAGAAAAGTACAAAAACAAAATTGGGTTGCCTCCCAACAAGCGCTATCGTTACTTAACGCCCCTAGCTAGGCATAAAAACAAGAATAGATCTAGCTATTGTCATCTTTGGTATGCAATCCATAAGTGGCTCTCATAATAGATTCATAAGGAAATTTAATTTTCTTCCTAGCAAAGTATACCATGCCTTTCCTTAACGGAAATTGGAATTTAATATTTCCTTCTTTCATATCAATAATTGCACCAGTCATTCTAATGAAAGGTCTACCAAGATTAATAGGACATATAGGACTGCAATCTATATCAAGAACAATGAAATCTACGGGCACATAATTACTCTTGGCGACAATAAGAACATCATTAATTCTTCCCATAGTTTTCTTAATGGTGGAATCCGCAAGATGCAAATTTAAAGAACAATCATCAAATTCACGGAAACCGAGCACATCACATAATGTTTTTGAAATCGTGGAAACACTAGGACCCAAATAACACAAGGAAAAGCATTCATAATATTTAATCTTAATTTTAATAGTATGTTCCCACTCATCATAAAGTTTTCTAGGGATATAAACTTCTAGTTCAAGCTTTTCTTCATAAGATTGCATCAAAGCATCAACGATATGTTTAGTAAAAGCTTTATTTTGATTATAAGCATGAGGAGAATTTAACACGGATTGCAACAAGGAAATACAATCTATCAAAAGAAATTTTCATAATTAAATCCATTGAAATCCAAAATAGTGGGTTCATTTCTACTTAAAGTTTTGACCTCTTCAATGCCACTTTTATCGATTTTTGCATTAGATCTAAAAACTCTGAATCATTGGGACACCTTTTAACTAAGGTTGACTCATCTCTAGTCCCATCTTTATCAAGATTCATATTGGAAAACAAAGACTTAATAGGAGTCACATCAATCACTTTTAGATCTTCATCATTATTATCATAAAAACTAGAAGAACACGCTTTCACAAAGCAATATTTTTTAGCACCCACCCTAGCGGTTCTTTCTTTGTACTCATCAATGGAAATTCTCAAGGATTTGAGAGACTCATTGATATCATGCTTATCTGGAATAGATTTAAGTTTCAAAGAATCAACATCAAGATAAATTATATCCATGTTTTTAGCCAACTCATCAATCTTAAGCAATTTTTATTCAATCAAAGCATTGTAATTCTTTTGCAAAGTCATAAATTCTTTAACACTATTCTCAAAATCAGAGGGCATCTTATTGAAAATTCCATAAGAATTGTTGTAGGAATTACCATAGTTATTAGAGGAATTACAAGGAAACGGCCTAGAATTAAGATTGCCTCTATATGCGTTGTTACCAAAATTGTTCCTACCAAAAAAAATTCACATCCATAGATTCATTATTATTCTCAATCAAAGTGGACAAAGGCATATCATTAGGATCATAAGAAACACTTTTATTAGCAAACAATTTCATAAGTTCATCCATCTTTCAATCAAAACATTAATCTCTTCAATCGCATGAACCTTTTTACTAGTGGATCTTTCGATGTGCCATTGAGAATAATTAACCATAATATTGTCTAGGACTTTAGTAGCTTCTCCTAAAGTGATTTCCATAAAAGTGCCTCCCGCGGCTGAATCTAAAAGATTGCTAGAAGCAAAATTAAATCCGGCATAATTATTTTGTATAATCATCCACAAATTCAAACCATGTGTAGGGCAATTACGTATCATTAATTTCATCCTCTCCCAAACTTGTGCAACATGCTCATGATCAAGTTACTTAAAATTCATAAGATCGTTCCTAAGGGAGATGATCTTAGCGGGAGGAAAATACTTAGAGATAAAAGCATCTTTGCACTTATTCCATGAATCAATACTATTTTTAGGCAAAGAAGAAAACCAAGATTTAGCACAATCTCTAAGTGAAAACGAAAATAGGTTCAATTTAACAATATCATTATCCACATCTTGTTCTTTTGCACATCACACAAATCAATGAAGTTGTTTAGATGGGTTGCGGCATCTTCACTAGGAAGGCCAGAAAATTGATCTTTTATAACAAGATTCAACAAAGCGTTATTAATTTCACAAGATTCAGCATCGGTAGTATGAGCAATAGTGCTAATAAAATCATTGTTGCTGGTATTGGAAAAGTCACATAATTTAGTATTATTTTGAGCCATCATGACAAACAATCAATCCAACACACAAGCACACAAGAAGCAAGAGAAAAGAAGCGAACAGAAGAGGTGCGAAGAAAAGGCAAAGGTATTTGAAAATCATTTTAGAAGTGGGGGAGAGGAAAACGAGAGGCAAACGGCAAATAATGTAATGCAGGGGAGAAGAGTTTATGATGGGTACTTGGTATGTCTTGACTTGGTGTAGATCTCCCCAGCAAGGGCACTAGAAATCCTTCTTGCTACCTCTTGAGCATGCATTGGTTTTCCCTTGAAGAGGAAAGGGTGATGCAGCAAAGTAGCATAAGTATTTCCCTTAGTTTTGAGAACCAAGGTATCCATCCAGTAGGAGACGACACACAAGTTACCTAGTACCTGCACAAACAATCAAGAACCTTGCAACCAACGCGATAAAGGGGTTGTCAATCCCTTCACAACCAATCACAAAAGTGAGATCTAAAAGAGATAGTAAAGTAAATATTTTTGGTATTTTTGTTGTATAGATTGGAATGTAAAGATTACAATAAAAAGGAACGACGGTAGAAATTGGCAAGTTGATTCAATATAATGGAAAAGAGACCCGAGGGCCATAGGTTACACTAGTGGCTTCTCTCAAAATAGCATGAATTACGGTGGGTGAACAAATTACTGCTGAGCAATTGATAGAAAAGCGCATAATTATGATGACATCTAAGGCATTGATCACGAACATAGGCATCACGCCCGTGTCCAGTAGACCGAAACGATTCTTCATCTACTACTATTACTCCACACATCGACCGCTATCCAGCATGCATCTAGAGTATTAAGTTCATAAGAATGGAGTAACGCATTAAGCAAGATGACATGATGTAGAGGGGTAAACTCAAGCAATATGATATAAACCCCATCTTTTTATCCTCGATGGCAACAATACAATACATGCCTTGCTGCCCCTACTATCACCGGGAAAGGACACCGCAAGATTGAACCCAAAGCTAAGCACTTCTCCCATTGCAAGAAAGATCAATCTAGTAGGCCAAACTAAACTGATAATTCAAAGAGACTTGCAAAGATATCAAATCATGCATATAAGAATTTATAGAAGAAGCAAATAATATTCATAGATGATCAAGTTCATAAATCCACAATTCATTCGATCTCGGTAAACACACCACAAAAGAGTATTACATCGAATAGATCTCCAAGAACATCGAATTCAGAAGGTTGCGGCGGTGGAAAAGTGTTTTCGTCGCCCCCCTTATGTTTCTAGGGTATAAGGGTATATATATAGGCAAAAGAAGTACGTCGGTAGAGCTACGAGGGGACCACGAGGGTGGGGGCACGCCTACCCCCCTGGGCGCGCCCTCCTGCCTCGTCGCTTCCTCGTAGAGTCCCAGAATTCAACTCCAAGTCTTCTGGATTGCTTTTAGTCCAAGAAAGATCCTCGCAAAGGTTTCATTCCGTTTGGACTCCGTTTGATATTCCTTTTCTGAAAACACTAAAATAAGCAAAAACAGAAACTGGCACTAGCCCTCCGGTTGATAGGTTAGTCCCAAAATAATATAAAAGAGCATATTAAAGCCCATTAAACATCCAAAACAGATAATATAATAGCACGGAACAATCGAAAATTATAGATACATTGGAGATGTATCAGGCGCGCCCTCCTACCTCGTGGCCTTCTCGTGGCGTTCCAGACTTCAACTCTAAGTCTTCTGGAATGCTTTCGGTCCAAGAAAGATCATCGCGAAGGTTTCATTCCGTTTGGACTCCGTTTGGTATTCCTTTTCTGCAAAACTCTAAAATAGGCATAAACACAGAAACTGGCAATGGGCCTCCGCTTAATAGGTTAGTCCCAAAAATAATATAAACGAGCATGCTAAAGCCCATTAAACATCTAAAAAAGATAATATAATAGCATGGAACAATCAAAAATTGTAGATACATTGGAGACGTATCAGTCATTGTGGCTCTAAGCAAAGAGTCAGTTGCATTGAAAGTCCCGCCATACATTATTTCTACTATGTTTTCACCAACTCGTTGTAGGCATGAGGAGAGGTTTCAAAGGTAAATTGTGAGAACATGCTAGTTCTCGGGAAAGCAGCAAACTTGGACGTCGGTTATTCGCCCAACTTAGGGCAATACTTTTGCTACACTTTGTGCATCAGGCCATTCATGCACAAGGAGATATCGTGTGTGGAGGAGTGAACACCATGTTGTCCAACTCCCTTGGCCTTGATTACAATCACCTCCGACCCATTGTTGGTAACAACCTTGTCATCATTCGTGTCCTTAATAGTGTCGGTATGGTAGTAGTTCATAATTGTCGTCATTGTATCAAACTTCCTGGAGTGGCGTACTTGTTACCCACTGATTGCTTGTAGCTGCGATGGTAATTCCCCAAGGAGGAGAGGACGATACAGCACAACAAAGGTAAGTATTTCCCCCAGTGATGAAACGAAGGTTACCAATCAAGTAGGAGAACCAAGCAACACTACGTAAACAACACCTGCACACAAACAACAAAAACTTGCAACCCAACACATAAGAGGGGTTGTCAATCGCTCCTCGGTATTGAGATATATTAAATTGTATAGGTTTTGATAAATATATATAACTAAAACAAAAAATGAAATAAAGAAAGCAAAAGTCCAACATGGTATTTGTAGATTTAATATGATAGGAAATAGACACGGGGCCATAGTTTTCACTAGAGGCTTCTCTCAAGAAAATAGCATACGGTGGGTAAAAAAAATACTATTGGGCAATTGATGAAAAGCAAATAATCATGAGGATGTCCATGGCAATGATCATGTATATAGGCATCACGTCCAAGATTAGTAGACCGACTCCGCGCTGCATCTACTACTATTACTCCACACATCGACCACTATCCAGCATGCATCTAGTGTATTAAGTTCATTGAAAAATGGAGTAATGCAATAAGAACAATGATATGATGTAGACAAGATAAACTCAAGCATGAATAAACCTCATCTTGTACCCTTAATAGCAACGATACATGTGTGTCATGTCTCTTCCTGTCATTGAGATTGAGCACCGCAAGATCGAACCCATCACAAAGCAGCTCTTCCCATGGCAAGAAAAATCAATCTTGTTGGCCAAACCAAACCAAAATTATTCGGATGAAAGCACCAATGTCGGTGTCAAAACCGGCAGACCTTGGGGTACGGGGTCCCGAGCAGTGGATCCAGGATCGATGGGGAACAAGGGACAACGAACATGGTGTTTACCCAGGTTCAGGCCCTCTCGAGGAGGTAATAACCGACGTCCTGCTTGATTGTATTGGATGTATAATATGGTTTATAGAGTAGATCTATCTCGAGATCAGCATGAGCTAAAACCCTAAGGAGATGAGGTGATGAATGTATATCCATCCCAAAGACTAAAAACCCTAGGTCTATATACACACCAGTCCGGCCCATGTTCAATGGGCTGTAGCCCCGAGGACCCCTTAGTCCATGACTCCCTTAGTAGCACCACAACTTGCCTCCAACACCAAGGCTTGTATCTGGTATCCGCTCATCCCACCAGTATTTGGCTTGTGAGGCGAGTTCATCAGTACATTTTACCCATGTTCAGAACCAATTGATGTTCGGGATCTAAAACGGCAGTTTTACTTAACACCGAAGGCAATAATAAACAAATATCATTCAAGTGTAAATGACGTCATCATCTGAAAACTTTTTTTGCTCCAATGAAGAGTCGCTTCCGGACATAACACCAAGCAGTTACCATCTCTCGAAGCGCAGCTCGAGGCTGATGCCACGTCTGGCATGTCCCATCGAGGTGGAGATCGTGTCCTTCTTTTAGGGGGGTATGGTTAATGATTTTGATTCCCCTCCCCACACATAATGTCACGGGCATATCGGGAAGTGGAGAAGCCAACGGCATGGAAAAAGGAATCTCAGACATATCAACAGTCTAGAAAGGGGGAGGTATCACAGAAAACAACCCACGCATTCTTCCACCTCCCGCTCACGCAGATCCTCAAAGCTCCAACACCCCTCTCCTCTGCTTCCACCGTGAATCCCTCTTTGCTTCCTTCGACCATGGATGGATCCGGAGCAAATGGGAAGTGGGAGCCCTCCAGCTTCACAGAGAGGGACATCTTGAAGCTGAAGGTGGTCGGCTATTGGTCGGGCAACATCGCCCATCGGGCCCCCAAAGAGGGTCAAATCATTCCCATGCCCTAGACGAGGAAAGGGTCATGTCCCTCCCCCATTTTCTCATGGGGCTCGGATTTACTCTGCACGCCTTCATAAGGGGCTGATGTTCTTTTACGGGCAAGACTTTAACGATCTAGCCCCCAATTCCCTCCTCCACATCTCAACCTTCATCGTCTTCTGTGAAGCGCTCCTTCGAGTTCAGCCACACTTTGGTTTATGGCCGAAGGTGTTCGACGTCAAGCCCAAGGAGGTTGGCGGCGAGAATATGGATTATGGAGGGGGCATGATAAGTAAACTGTTGCGGGTCCAGTGGCTGAATGGCCACTTCATCGAGACCGTCCGGATGTGGCAAAAAGAGTGGTTTTACATCATCGAGCCGAGGGAGGCTGCATAGGGAGCGGCCCATGCATTCAGGTCCAGACCCCCTACCAGATTGGCCTCATGGGCTCAGACTAGGGGTGTGTCACTTAGACAAAGGCGTTGTAGAAGCTTGTCGATAGCATAATAGAGACTGGCGCGTAGCTCATCGACATGATCCAAATCATGCTCCACCGCCGGCTCCTCCCTTTCTAGGAGAGGGCCAAGCCCATGTGCGAGCATGACCTTGAGGATCCGCCCACCATATGACACCTTTAAGGCATGACTCCTGGTAAAACTTTGGGCCAACTATTCCA
>NC_041383.1:45193432-45236805 GCF_002162155.2 Triticum dicoccoides
AGGTAAGCGACACTCTTCAGCGAGGAGCGTCCGGATATACATACCGTGTTTGGTTCAGCCTTACCTTGTTATGTGGATTTTGTAGGGCTGGCTTGCCAAGGCCCAGAAGATCACTAGCCCCGGCGCCACTTCCATAAGAGCCCCGATCAAAGCAGCTGGAAAATCTGCTGGCCATAGTGCCTTATAAAGCGCCCATCAAGAAGGGCAAGAAAGAAGTACCGAAAGCCAGGGAGGGCCTCCGCTGCATGGTTCGTCCGGGCAACCGGTCCGAAGATGCTACGGCCTCATCCGTTCAGGATGGGGATGAGGACAAGGAGGAAAGCTCCTCCTCACACTCGAGAAGAGGGCGGCGTCCAGCGACGTCGAGGAGGTTTGATGTCTACTACACAATTTCTTCTTGTAGACTCATGTTGGGCCTCCAAGCGCAGAGTTTTGTAGGACAGTACCAAATTTTCCTCAAGTGGATGACCTAAGGTTTATCAATCCGTGGGAGGTATAGGATGAAGATTGTCTCTCTCAAACAACCCTGCAACCAAATAACAAAGAGTATCTTGTGTCCCCAACACACCAAATGCAATGGCAATTTCTATAGGTGCACTAGTTCGTCGAAGAGATGGTTATAGAAGGGTAATATGGATAGTAGATATTGATTTTTGTAATAAGAACAATAAAAAACAGCAAGGTAGAAATTGATGAAATGGAGCACAAACAGTATTGCAATGCTTGAAAAATGAGGCCTAGGGTCCGTACTTTCGCTAGTGCGATCTCTCAACGTGCGATGAAAAACCACTCCAAAGTTCCTATCTAGCGAGGAACATAAGAAGAAATTGTTGCTAGGGCGTGAAACCACCTCGACGCTATTCTTTCCGATCAATCTATCCAAGAGTTCGTACTAAAATAACACCAAGCTCTCTTTCCTGATCCACATATCAAGAGTTCGTACTAAAATGACACCAAGTTATCCTTTTCGATCGGTCTATCAATAGTTCGTACTAAGATAACACCAAATAATTTCAGATTCATGATATCCAATCCAGCACAAAGAACCTCAAAGAGTGCACCAAGATTTCTGCTGGAGAAACAAAGACAAGAACGTGCATCAACCCTATGGATAGATTACTCCAATGTCACCTCAGGAATCTGCGAGGAGTGCCAAAGCACATATCAAGTGAATCAGTATAATACCCCATTGTCACCACAGGTATTCATATGCCAGACATATATCAAGTGTTCTCAAATGCATATAAGTATTCAATCCGATAAGAATGAAATCTCAAGGGGAAATATCCATTCGCAACAAGATAGAGTGGGGAAAACGCCATATGATCCAACTATATTAACAAAGCCCATGATACATCAAGATCATGACATCTCAAGAACACAAGAGAGAGAGAGAGAGCGAGGGGGGAGAGAGAGAGATTAAACACATAGCTACGAGTACAAACCCTCAGCCCTGAGGGTGGACTACTCCCTCCTCATCATCGTGGCCGCTGGGATGATGAAGATGGCCAACAGTGATGATTTTACCCTCTGGCAGTGTGCCGGAACGGGGTCTAGATTAGTTTTTCGTGGCTACATAGGCTTGTAGTGGTGGAACTTCTGACATAGGGTTCTTTCTCATGGTTTCTCTATTTATAGGAGTTTTTGGCATCAGTTTCATGCGAAGATGGGCCTCGAGGTGAGCACAACCCTTCTAGCGCGCCTTGGTGGGTTGTGCCCTCCTTGTGGCTCTTTTGTCCATCCCACAATGCTTTCGGGGTCTCTTTTGCTCCAAAAAAATCATCAAAAAGTTTTAGCTCATTTGGAGAACTTTCATTTCTGCACAAAAAACAACACCACGGTAGTTTTGCTGAAAACATCGTTAGTCCGGGTTAGTTCCATTCAAATCATACCAAAACCATATAAAATTGCTGTAAACATGGCATGAATACTTTATAAATAATAGATATGCTGGAGACGTATCGGCATCCCCAAGCTTAATTCCTATTTGTCCTCGAGTAGGTAAGTGATAAAAGAAATAATATATGAAGTTTGAATACTAGCAAAGTGCATAAGTTTGATCAATGATAATTTCAATCACTTTTCCTAGCATCATAATAGAAACTCTTTCTCATAAAACTTATCATGATAAAGTAGCAATTGAAAACGGAATTTTTTTTGTGGGAAGCTACCTATCATATTCATCATATACTCTTTCTTTTGTAGCTTGGACATTTGGACTTGAATGATTCAAAGCAATAGTCAATAATTAGACATGAGGACATCAATACTCAAGCATATCAACAAGCAACCATGTCTTCCAAAATATCAACACTAAAGAAAGTTATCCCTAGCCCATAATGCTCAATCATTGATCCATTCATGTAACACACTCAAATATTAGTTACATCCAATGCACAAGTATGATCATAGTGCTACCTAGTTGCTGCTTTATAAGAGAAGATGGAGACTCAAATAAAAATAAAAATTGCATAAAGTAAATAGATAGGCCATTCACAGAGGGAAGTAGAGATTTGTAGAGGTGCCAGAGCTCAAATCTTAAATTGAGAGATATTTTTTTGAGAGGCAGACTTTTCTTGTCAACGAAAACGACCGAGTAGTTCCCAACACTTTCCATGCTAGATATATCATAGGCGGTTCCCAAACATAAAATAAAGTTTATTACTTTTTCCACCATAGTTCCATACTCCACGACTAGCCGTATCCACGGGTGCCGTCCATACCAACACTTTCCAAGGAATTTATTATTTGATAACATAAAGTAAATTTCTTTTTCATTTCGAATGGGCATCCCAATTACCGTGGTACTCTCATGCAATGACAAGTAAATAAACACTCGTATTGAGAATAACACATATAGCACGGAAAATATTAGCCACCCCCTGCCGCTTCATGAGCAGTACGAGCACACTAAACAGAAATTCATTTTGAAAATTAGAGATGTCACATACAAATTTACTTCGAATGGCACGCAAATACCGCATATAGGTAGGTACGGTGGACAAATGTGGAAAAAATGGATTTAAGGATTTTGGATGCCCAAGTAGTATTCCCTCTTAGTACAAGTGGAGGCTAGCAAATAGATTGAGAAGCAACCAACCAAGAAACAAAAATTCACATCAACAAGCATTGAGCATAACTAACACCGAGTAATGCACCACAAGTAGGATGTAATTTCATTGCATAACTATTGACTTTCGTGCTTGCATAGGGAATCACAAACCTTAACACAAATATTCTTACTAAAGAACAATTACTCACAAACATGACTCACATATTACTATCTCCATATCTTAAAACTATTGCAAGGAATCAAACTTATCGTATCTTAAACATCCCAATTTTCAATTTGGATGTTATACATAGATCATCATATGCATATCATGTTTATTCTTGCTTTTTGCAGTGATCCTAGAAATCTTGAGCAACTCAACGACGCAAGGAGAGAGTTGGAGGTTTCAAAAGGATCATATTTGAATTCATTTCAAATTTAAAGAAAGGATCAATTTGGTTTTATTATTTTTCTCTCCAATTATTTCCAATATTTAAAAATAAATGAGAGAAGATAATATGATGTCTTCAAATTAAGAGAAACATTGGAGAAGGAATTTTGAAATCAAATTATGATTTATTTGGTATTTTTATTCTATTTTATTTCCACTAGAAAAATATGCATTTCTGAAAATTGCATTTTTAGGCCAGAAAAATGTTTACTTTGTTCTAATTATTTTATTTAGATGGTGAAAAATTTTTTTGGCATTTTTTAGAATTTGTGTTTTATTTTATTAGGATTTTTCTTCGGGTGAAATTATTAAAAAAATAAGTTCCTTTGCCCGACTGGCCAAAGGCCCAACCGAGCCTGCCCGCCGCAGCACCGCCGCCTTCCCCACCGTGAGAGGCACGGACACCGAGGGGAGTCCGAGCCGGACTCCACCCACGCCGGCCCCTTCCCCAAGCCCCCCAAGGCCCTTTAAAGTTGCGTCCCCGCCGCCTCTCCTCCACACCACCGCCGCACCCCACCTCCCGCTGCAGCAGCCGCAGTCACCGCCGCCGCGCCGCCTAGCCGACGTCGTCGCCGCCGTCGCCATCGGTTTTCTTTGAAGAACCGGTAAAACCGCCGAACCACCGTTTGGTTTATTTAGGTTTTTCGATTGATCGGTTTTTTTTTCGGTTTATTTATTTAACGGACGTTCGCCCGTTCGTTCGTTTTAACGAACGCTTTTCGCCGGATAAGTTCAGACACCGAACGTTCGTTCGTTAGTCTTTTCTTTTTAGTTTATTTTCGTCCAGGGACTTATCTTTAAACTAGTATAACTTTTTACTCGTTTATCCAAATTAGATGAAACCAGCGCCTAAATCTTCGTATCATTCTGTTCTTTCCAGATAACCAACTTGAACATGATTTTGGTACTGTAAACATTGATTTTAGTCCATATTAGTAAACGATCTTGTTTCATTTGTATTTTGAGTTTCGTTGCTCCGTTTGAGTTGAATCTTTTTGCAAATCATACCTAACCACATGTACCTACTGCTAAGATCTAACTCACATGATAATAATGCTGTTAGGTTTTGACTCTTGTTAGTTTAAGCCATTTGCTTGTTTCATATTATTTGGATCTGTTCTCGGTTTTTCGCGTGTTTGTCTATGCTAGATTACCCGACATGTGAAGCTTGTAACTACAAATCTCTAGAGTCTGCAGATCATCAACAAGGTAAGTTACACTTTGATCATACTTCTTATTACCCAGTTTTTACTATGCATTAGTTCTGCCCCTCAAATATTTGCATGAGTAGGATTGGGAACATGTGGTTTTGGTTGTAGTGCTTGAGGTAGGAACCTAATACCTTTTGATCACCCCGGGAATATATGTTATGCGTATTCATTGCTTAGCCATGCTCGTAGATGGGGATTGGATTGTGATTCACACATGGAAGTTTGAGAGCTATTTAATTATGGATAACATTAAGGTGGCAACTTTATTACACATCTGGGTGGATTGGTTGAGGCACCTGGGGAACCCAGTGTTGCCTATTTTTGGAAATCCCGGGGGTTACCCGTGTGATTCTTCCTTCGGTCCGCCACCCAGGCTCAAAGGGGTCATCAGATTATTCATGCTAGAAACTTCTGTGTGCACCCGCAAGCCATTATGGGCTCTTGGATAGTTGAGTAAGTTGTGTGAGCTGTTGAAGAGGTAGACTAGCAGATGTAGGGGATGTAGGTGGTACTGTCAACCCAAAGTAGAGAGTAGGTGCTTCAGAAAGGCTATGTCTCGATCATCCAATCATGGATGTGGTCGAGTCTTGTGGGGAAAAGTGTGCAAACCTCTGCAGAGTGTACAAACTAATCATGGTTAGCCGTGTCCCCGGTTATGGACTTCTTGAGTATCTGGTACTTGAATCAATTGATGTGATCTCATCCCTTACTTTAATTAATTTGATTTGGCTTAATGATGACACTATTAATTGGGATTTGAGTTGGGGTTACCTTCTCAAATAATGGGCAACATGGGAGTAGTTATATAAATTTATTCCTTTGTTGTAGGGAAAAACTAGGTTTATGCAAAATCATGATACTTACAGCCTCCACCAGCCAAATATTGCATGTAGATATAGTTCTTGCATTCCATTGCTTTATAGTGTAATTATGCCAGCATATTCCATGTGCTGACCCGTTTCGGGCTGCAATGTCTTATGTTGCAGACTACTCAGACGACGAATAAGGTGCGATAGGTCGTTGTTTTGCACTCAGCTATGCCGTTGGAGTTGATGGACTCATTTACCTTCGAAGCTTCCGCAGTTATCTAGTTTAGATGGCCTTCAGCCATGATATTTATGTGTAATCATACTCTTTTTGAGGACTCGATGTAATAAGTGTGTGATTGAAACTCTGCTATAATTCCTCAAGTACTGTGCGTGTCAGCATTACTGATCCAGGGATGACACTAATGCACAGAGACTTGACCGTTTGAGGTCTGTTCGCTACAAGATGGTATCAGAGCCCACGCTAACTGTAGGACGTGACCAACAGAATGAGCCACAAGATTTCCCTTGTCTACTCATTTCTAATTCTCCTCTCTTTCTACTCTATAGATGGCGGATCCCAGGAACAAGTTCACTCAGCCGGATGATGAAACCCCTTTCGGAAAGCACCAGAAGGAAGTCACTAAGTATCTGAACATCGGATTACCAAGATTCACGGGGACTTTCTCTACATCAGTACCGGAAGAGGAGCGCTGGAAGATCAAAGTCTGGGTACCTGGGAGGACATTTGCGCCAACAACGGAGCCTATTAATTTCTACCTGGATGCACCAAGTTGGAGTATAGGAAAGAGCATGGCCGCACATATCACCTTTGGACGCATATGTGAGGTGTATCAGAAGGAGCTGGAGAATAACATTTATCAGATATGTGGCCGCCGAGATGACAAATGGGAGATGATTCATACCAGGAGTGATGGATCAATTGCATCCTACATTCAAGAGATGGGAGATCATATTCGTCGACAGGAGAATCAACAAATTATCCACATGAAGAAGATCAAGAAACTGGTGAGGAGAAACAATGAGCTGGAGTAGGAAATCAAGTCTACACGTGATGGATATGAGGAAGAGATTGCTGTACTACTGGAGAAGAATGAAGACCTGAAGAAGAAGCTAGGAGTATTCATGAAAGACCCTGTGCCAAAGGAGAACAACCACCGAAGAGACTACATCATCCTCGACGACACCAACTTCGACCCTGATAGTGATGATGATTATGAAGACGAAGCTGCAGTAGATATCATGGAGTCTTCATCTCATGAAAATCTCTAGACGACCACCATTGTAACTAGTAGTATTTCCCTCCAAGTAGTTAGCAATGATCGAGTTTGTAATCATAGGTTAGACTGCTTTGTGTGATCTTGTGTGCTATGGATTGAAGTGAAATGGATTGTGTTTGTCTCATAAGCATGATGGGTAGTGAATCTCTCTTAGACCCAAATTCTACTCTGATTTCTCACCCCTTGTAAACCCATCAGATGCCTCTGAGATGTGACAATGGATTTGCCTTCCCACTGGAGCTCACTTAGTTGATCTAGCAGCAGAATGCCTTGATGCAGATATTAGTCCAGAACCAGAACCAAGGCAAGAACAACAACAACAACCCACCACCACCCCGTCCCCTCCCCGTGTTGATCACCTAGCCCGTTTCCAAAGGTTGAATCCGCCGGTGTTCTCTAGTAGCACTGAGCCGATTGTTGCAGATGATTGGATCCAAAAGATTGGAAGAGAGCTGCCAATGCAGGATGCACAGATGCGGAAAGGGTGCGTTTTGCCGCACATCAGCTTGATGGACCCGCAACATCATGGTGGGTGAATTTCACAGCCACTTACCTCATTGACACTGTTACATGGGATAAGTTTCAACAGGCTTTCCGCACTGCCCATGTTTCAGCAGGAGCTATGAGCATGAAGAAGCGCGAGCTTCGCAACTTGGGCCAAGGAGGACGTACAGTTGGCCAGTATGTGGATAAGTTTAGCAAGTTAGCATGCTATGCCCCTGATGACGTAGCTACAGATGCCGCTAAGCAGGAGAAGTTTCTTGAAGGACTGAATGACGAGCTGAGCATGTAGTTGATGGTGGCAACATTTGAAGAACGACGCCAAGATTAAATAGAGTGAGGAGTGTGAAGCCAGTTTTCGGGAGTTAAAGAAACGTTTGGTTACATCCTTAGTGCTGTTTCTCCCCGACGAACGTAAGGATTATCAGGTATATTGCCACGCTTCACGTCGAGGACTTTGAGATGTGCTTATGCAAGAAGGAAGAGTTGTTTCATATGCCTCACGATAGTTTAAACCACATGAGCTAAATTATGCTACGCATGATTTGGAGTTAGCAGTCGTAGTGCAGCGCTGAAGACATGTAGATATTTTGTCATTGGAAACCATTTTGAGGTATACACGAATTATAAGAGTTTGAAACACATCTTCACGCAGAAGGAACTGAACCTTAGGCAAAGGAGATGATTGGAGCTCATCAAGGATTATGACATGAAATTGCATTAACATCCAGGAAAGGCTAATGTAGTAGCAGATACGTTGAGCCGCAAGAGGTACGTTAACACGCTCATGACCGGAGGATTACCTAAGGAGTTAGCAGATGATCTTCGAGAGTTATGTTTGGAGATAGTTCTGAGAGGTTATGTTGCAGCATTGAAAATTAAGCCCACTCTTTTGGGTAAGATCAGAGAAGCTCAGAAGACTGACAAGGAGATTGCCGAGATAAAGGAAAGGATGAGTAAAGGAAAGGCTAAAGGATTTCGTGAGGATGAGCACGACACTTTATGGTTTGAGGATCGCTTATATGCTCCTAATGAACCCAATATCAGGAAGCTGATTCTGCAGAAGGCCCATGATTCACCATACTCAATTCACCCAGGAAACTATGTCTGCATGATCAGGTCGTATGTCTGCATGGTGTTCCGATGACCATTGTATCAGATAGAGGAACCCAGTTCACTTCAAACTTTTGGAATCAGTTGCATGAAACTTTGGGTACCAGGCTAGAGTTTAGTACAGCCTTTCATCCACGGACAGATGGAAAGACCGAGAGAGTTAATCAGATTCTAGAGGACATGTTGAGAGCTTGTGCGCTAGATTATGGATCTAGTTGGGATGACAATTTGCCATATGGAGAGTTTTCTTATAACAACAGTTATCAAGCCAGTTAGAACGAAAAACCTTTCGAAGCTTTGATCGGTTTTTCGTTCGGTTTATTTATTTAACGGACGTTCGCCCGTTCATTCGTTTTAACGAACGCTTTTCGCCAGATAAGTTCAGACACCGAACATTCGTTCGTTAGTCTTTTTCTTTTTAGTTTATTTTTGGCCAGGGACTTATCCGCGATTATTTTTATCGCGATGTAATCCCTGATCTATAAACTAGTATAACTTTTTACTCGTTTATCCAAATTAGATGAAACTAGTGCCTAAATCTTCGTATCATTCTGTTCTTTCCAGATAACCAAATTGAACATGATTTTGGTACTGTAAAATTCGAGTTTAGTCCATATTAGTAAACGATCTTGTTTCATTCGTATTTTGAGTTTCGTTGCTCCGTTTGAGTTGAATCTTTTTTCTAATCGTAGATAATCACATGTACCTACTGCTAAGATCTAACTCACATGATAATAATGTTGTTAGGTTGTGACTCTTGTTAGTTTAAGCCATGTGCTTGTTTCGTGTTTGATTTGGATCTTTTCTCGGTTTTTCGCGTGTTTCGTTTGAGTGATTGCTTATGTATCACATGTACCTACGCTAGATTACCCGGAGTGCAAAGCTTGTTACTACGAATCCCTAGATTTTTGCAGATCGTTAGCAAGGCAAGTTACACTTTGATCATACTTATTATTACCTAGTTTTTACTATGCATTAGTTCTGCCCCTCAAATATTTGCGTGAGTAGGATTGGGAACATGTGGTTTTGGTTGTAGTGCTTGAGGTAGGAACGTAATACCTTTTGATCACCCCGGCAATATACGTTATGCTTATTCATTGCTTAGCCATGCTCGTAGACGGGGATTGGATCGTGATTCACACATGGAAGTTTGAGAGCTATTTAATTACGGATAATATTAAGGTGGCAACTTTAATACACATCTGGGTGGATTGGTTGAGGCACCTAGGGAACCCAGTGTTTCCTGTTTTTGGAAATCCCGGGGATTACCCGTGTGATTCTTCCTACGGTCCGCCGCCTAGGCTCAAAGGGATCAGAATATTATTCATGCTAGAAACTTCCGTGTCCAGCCACAAGCTATTATGGGATCTGGCATAGTTTAGTAAGTTGTGTGAGCTCTTGAAGAGGTAAACTAGTAGATGTAGGGGATATAGGTGGTACAGTCTACCCAGAGTAGAGAGTAAGTGCTTCAGAAAGCCTATGTCTCGATCATCCGATCATGGATGTGGTCGAGTCTTGTGGGGAAAAGAGCGCAAACCTCTAGAGAGTGTACGAACTAATCATGGTTAGTCGTGTCCCCGTTATGGAGTTTTGAGTATCTGGTACTTGAATCTATTGATGTGATCTCATCATGTTTCTTTAATTAATTTGATTTGGGTTAATGATGACATTATTAATTGGGATTTGAGTTGGGGTTACCTTCTCAAATAATGGGCAACGTGGGAGTAGTTAAATAAATTTATTCCTATGTTGTAGGGAAAACTAGCTTTATGCAAAATCATGATACTTCCAGCCTCCAGCAGCTGAATATTGCAGGTAGATATAGTTCTTGCATTCCATTGCTTCAAAGTGTAACTATGCCAGCATATTCCATGTGCTGACCCGTTTCGGGCTGCAATGTCTTATGTTGCAGACTACTCAGACGATGAATAAGGTGCGATAGGTCGTTGTTTTGCACTCAGCTATGCCGTTGGAGTTGATGGACTCATTTACCTCCGAAGCTTCCGCAATTATCTAGTTTAGATGGGCTTTAGCCATGATATTTTGTGTAATCATACTCATTATGAGGACTCGATGTAATAAGTGTGTGATTGAAACTCTGACGTAATTCCTCAAGTACTATGCATGTCAGCATTATCGATCCAGGGATGACACTGATGCATAGAGACTTGACCGTTTGAGGTCTGGTCGCTACAATATCCAATGATCTACATGAAAGTTTTTATTATATCCTTCTTGGATATTCTTCATATTAGGACAAATTTCATAGCTTGTGCAAATTTCTCACTGGTATGAACTCACAAAATAATATAAATGAAGCACAAGAGTAAATAAAAAACTACTCTAAAAAGATATAAGTGAAGATCAAGTGAGTAGTTAGGTATATGGGTAGCTATTTGAGGACTCTCTCTTATTAAAAAACTTTTAGATCTAAGAATTTTATTAAATCAGCAAGAAAAACAAAATAAAATGACATTCTAAGAATAGCACACATCATGTGAATAAGCAAAAACTTAGGCTCAATCGAGGCTTGATGAAGAAAGGTGGGATGCCTACAGGGGCATCCCCAAGCTTAGATACTTGAGACTTGTTTAAATATTAATTTGGGATGCCTTGGGAATCCCCAAGCTTGAGCTTTTTTGTCTCCTTAATTCCTTTTATACCACGATTTCACTAAATCTTAAAAACTTCATCCACACAAAACACAAAAAGAACTCGTGAGATAAGTTAGTGTAAATCAATGCAATAACCTTATCATTATCTATAGTTGCAGATCACTGAAATTATTATTCAACATTGCAAACTAAATTCCTCAGCATATTTAATACTCTTATCCTCAAATAAAATCATTAAACAAGCAAACACATGCAAACAATGCAAACATAACAACAATTTGTCTAAATAGGACAGTCTATAAAGGATGCAAGAATTTCAATACTTCTTTAACTCCAAAAATTCTGAAAAATTACCACACCGTAGAAACTTTGCCATAGCTTATTGTAAAAAAAATTCAAAATTTTATCGCATTCTGAATTTTTTCTAGAACTCATGCACTAGCATGCAACTTTCTGTTTTTAGACAGCAACATATAGACTTGCAAAATAAGCATGCAAAGGCTATACTTGACATTTTTATTGAAACAAAAGATACAAAACATTATTCTAAATAACAGAAAGCAAATCAAAACAAAATAAAATGATGCTCCAAGCAAAACTCATATCATGTGATGAATAAAAATATAGTACCAAGTGAGGTTACCGATAATATCGAAGACGAAAGAGGGGATGCCTTCCGGGGCTCCCCAAGCTAAGTTGCTTGGATCTTCCTTGAATATTACCTTGGGGTGCCTTGGGCATCCCCAAGCTTAGGTTCTTGTCACTCATTATTCTCCTCATATCGATATCTCACCCAAACTTAAAAACTCCAATCACACAATACTTAACGGAACTTTGTGAGATGGGTTAGTATGATAAAGAATCATTCACTTTGGTACTGTCAAAGAAAACATTCATAATTGTTCTTGCATAATGACTATTGTAACTTATCATTTCCAAAATTTATATTGAGCAATATAAGCCATAGAAACTAGGAAACAAGCAAACTATGCATTGAAAACAGAATCCATCAAAAGCAGAACATTCTGTAGTAATATGTACTCTAACCATACTTCTGCTACTTCAACAATTCTGAAAAATTAGGAAAACATAGAGAATTTTTATATTAATTATCTGCCAAAAAATTCAGATCAAAAGCATGTTCTAGTGAATTTTTAAAATTTCTGGACTGGGTGCAAAATTTTCTGTTTTTGCACAGAATCAAGTCAACTATCATCGACACTATCCCAAAGGCTTTACTTGGCACTTTATTGAAACAAAAGCTATCAAACATGATTACTACAGTAGCCTAATCATGTGAACACACAAAAACAGCAGGGGTAAAAGTGTTGGGTTGCCTCCCAACAAGCGCTTTGCTTTAATGCCTTTTTAGCTAGGCATGATGATTTCAATGATGCTTGCATAAAAGATAAGAATTGAAACATGAAGAGAGCATCACGAAGTATATGACTAGCACATTTAAGTCTAACCCACTTCCTATGCATTGTGATTTTGTGAGTAAACAACTTATGGGAACAAGAATCAACTAGCATAGGAAGGCAAAACAAGTATAACTTCAAAATACTCAACACATAGAGTGGAAACTTGATGTTATTGAGATATGTAAAAGCATATGTTCCTCTCTCATAATAATTTTAAGTGGCATCATGAATGACTTCAACAATATAACTATCACATAGAGCATTCTTTTCATGATCCACAAGCATAGAAATTTTATTACTCTCCACATAGGCAAATTTATTCTCACGAATAGTAGTGGGAGCAAACTCAACAAAATAACTATCATGGGATTGAAAATTAAAGTCATGATGCCAAGTTTCATGTTTATCGTCATTCTTCATAGCATATGTGTTATCACAATAATCATCATAGATAGCAACCTTGTTGTCATAATCAATTGAAACCTCTTCCAAAATAGTGGAATCATTATTAAATAAAGTCGTGACCTCACCAAATCCACTTTCATAAATATAATCATCATAAATAGGAGGCATGTAATCATCATAATAATTTTTCTCAAACTTGGGGGACTAAAAATATCATCTTCATCAAACATTGCTTCCCCAAGGTTATGGCTTTGCATATCGTTAGCATTATGGGTATTCAAAGAGTTCATACGAACAACATTGCAATCATGCTCATCATTCAAAGATTTTTTTTAAAACATTTTATAGAATTCTTGTTCTATCAATTGAGCACAATTTTCATTTCCATCATTTTCACGAAACCCATTATAAAGACGAATAATATCAGGCAACCTTAGTTCCATTTTTTCGTAGTTTTCGTTTTATAAAGCAAACTAGTGATAAACAAGAAACTAAAAGGTTCAGTTGCAAGATCTAAAGATATACCTTCAAGCACTCACCTTCCCGACAACGGTGCCACAAAAGAGCTTGATGTCTACTACACAACTTGTTCTTTTAGACTCGTGTTGGGCCTCCAAGTGCAGAGTTTTGTAGGACAGTAGCAATTTTCCATCAAGTGGATGACCTAAGGTTTATCAGTCCATGCGAGGTATAGGATGAAGATGGTCTCTCTCAAATAACCATGCAACCAAATAACCAAGAGTATCTTGTGTCCCAACACACCAAATACAATGGAAATTTGGATAGGTGCACTAGTTCGGCGAAGATATGGTTATAAAAGTGTAATATGGATAGTAGATATTGATTTTTGATAAGAACAATAAAAACAACAAGGTAGCAATTGATAAAATGGAGCACAAACAGTATTTCAATGCTTGAAAATGAGACCTAAGGTCCGTACTTTCGCTAGTGCGATCTCTCAACAATGCTAATATAATTGGATCATATAACCATCCCTCAACGTGCGATGAACAATCACTCCAAAGTTCCTATCTAGCGGAGAACATAAGAAGAAATTGTTGGTAGGGTGCGAAACGACCTTGAAGATATTCTTTCAGCTTTATCTATCCAAGAGTTCATACTAAAATAACACCAAGTTATCCTTCCCGATCCATCTATCAAGAGTTCATACTAAAATAACACCAAGTTATCCATTCCGATCGATCTATCAACAGTTCATACTAAGATAACACCAAATAAATATGTTATCATTGTTGAGAGAACGTGCATCAACCCATATGCATAGATTACCCCAATGTCACCTCGGGAATCCGTGAGCTGAGTGCCAAAACACATATCAAGTAAATCAATATAATACCCCATAGTCACCACGGGTATTCATATGCAAGACATATATGAAGTGTTCTCAAACCCATAAAAGTATTCAATCTAATAAGAATGAAATCTCAAAGGGAAAACTCAATTCACAACAAGATTAAGAGGGGAAAACACTATATGATCCAACTATATTTACAAAGCCCGCGATACGTCAAGATCGTGACATCTCAAGATCATGAGAGAGAGAGAGAGATTAAACACAAAGCTACTGGTACACACCCTCAGCCCGGAGGGTGGACTTCTCCATCCTCATCTTGATGGCCATCGGGATGATGAAGATGGCCACCCATGATGATTTCCCCCTACGGCAGGATGCTGGAACGGGATCTAGATTGGTTTTTCGTGGCTACAGAGGCTTGCAGTGGTGGAACTTCTTATCTAGGATTATTTCTGATGGTTTCTCTATTTATAGGATTTTTTGGCGTCGGTTTCACTCAAAGATGGGCCTCGAGGTGAGCACAACCCACCGTGTCCGTGGTGGGTTGTGCCCTCCTTGTGGCTCTTCTGGCCCTCCCACAAAGCTTCGGGGGTCTTTTGTTCCAAAAAAATCGTCAAAAAGTTTCAGCTGATTTGGAGAACTTTCATTTTGGCACAAAAAATAACACCATGATAGTTCTGCTGGAAACAGTGCCAGTCCGGGTTAGTTCCATGCAAATCATACCAAAACCATATAAAATTGTTGTAAACATGGCACGAATACTTCATAAATCATATCAAGCTTCAACCTCCTCAAGCCCGGAAGAGATGGTGTTGGCCCAAGCTGGTTTTGTCCGATAGTTCAGACTCCGACAAGGAGTCCGGAGTGTCCAAGAAGGTTCCGGAGAAGGAACCCAGGGTCAAGCGCCTAGCGGCCAGGTATGCACTGCGACATTTTCAATTGCTTTATGCTTTCAGTAGTTCCTGATAGAACATAGATTGATTGTTTTTCTAATGGTGCAGCCCTCCGCATGGACACCCACTGGTACGCGTCGGGGCTATACCAACGGTTTTTAACCCCTTTCCGCGACGGCATTTGGAACTGTCGCCAAGTGAGTGTGGGCGATAGGGGGATCCTTCCCACACGACCCAGAAACCGTCGAGGATATGCCCTCCTGACACACAAGCTCGACAAAATGAGGTCGTGTGTGACTGGCGAGCGAGATAATACGGTTATACGTACAGTAGTGCTCAAAAAATACAATTATACATGCGAAATAGTTATCGGTCGTAAGTAAATCCCACACAGTCAGTCCCCACTAAACGTTTATGTTCGTATATAAATCCAACACAGTCGCTCCAAGGAAAACGTTTCCGTTCGCCGGTACATCACACACAATTTTCCACGTTCAATCGTTTATGATAGCATTGCCATCGCACACAATATTAACAATTTTATCGTTTAATTTATTGAATGCATTACACATGGTGTGTAGAAGAAATGGTGTGGCAAAGGCTGTCCATCACACACAATTTTTATGTGGTAAACGTTTGCGCAAGGTGGCCTAACGCAAACATTTTTGAAGAGAATGTCATGTGTGATTGTTCATTGATCCAACACGGTTTATTCCTAGAAATTGTGTGTGATGCCTTAGGTTATTGCCCACGGTATTTTCTCAATAACCGTTAGCAATCGCAAAAACTAATTGGCTGGCTAATTCGCCATTAGCAGGCTAATTTCCCTATTATCAATAATCCATTTATTAATCTGATTACCATTCATATTAAACACATAATATATTTCATTCCCATATTATGGAAGCAGGAATTCATAATTGAAATACATCAAACTACAACATGATATAGCTTCAGCACTCAGCTACCTCATTACACAATTGCACCAGCACCAAGTTTTACATGCAACATCTAGAACCTTTCGAAATTAGCATCATATACGGTACATAGACAGATGCATCTCATCTGGAAAACTATTGAGGCAGAAGGCAAATATTGAGCCTTCATTGATGTTGAAGGTCTTTGCAACTTTAGGCCAGTGCCTGTGGATGATTGACCGTCCATCCTTCATCCTCTTCACGAACACTTCAATATTGAACCGTGGGATTTGTATGGATACCTTCCTCGCCTCCTGACCATACAGGTGGTTTGAGAGGTAATAATCAGTGAACTACTTTGGAAAGGCGTGAAAACAAGGATGTACATAAATATCTTCTCTAGATTGGAAATGGGGTAAAGGAATAAAAAAGACAAGGTATAGTAGTTAGTACCATCCTGTAGTGAACTGATGCCTTGTTCATTGTGCAGAAAAAGATCTTGTTGTTTTTTTCACTAATTTCTTTATTCTAACAATCTTTCTGAGTTTCTTGACTTGACAGATATTCATGGACAACTCATTTCCCCATATGCAAAAAGGGTCAAACAATGGGTCAAAACGTCTGACAACAGGACCTACATGTCCAAGACCAAATTGTTTAAAACCTAAGTATTAGAATGGTTCCTGCAATTGCATAATAATGTGCTATTAGACAAAGGACCATGCATGTGCAAACCTCAATTGTAAACCTCAGTGCTTCACATTGTTTCCCTGCAACACATATAAGGTAGTCAGTGATCAGGTTAAGTGAGGGTTCGCATGCTATTAGTAAAATATGTTGATGAAAAATAAGCACATTGCAGTTTCATCAAATTAATTCAAGCCACATGGAAAACCCATTTATTCAAACCAAGCTTGATTAAGAACTAGGAAATATAGCAATTGTATATGTTTCACATGTATTAAGTGCAGCCAAATTCGATTATTCCTCACATGCACAACAATACAAAATTCTACCCACGACAATTGGCCATTGCATTGTAGAATTGAACCAAGCAGTTAACTAAACACCACAACAAATGAACCAAACATTAACTGAGCACCACATTGCACAATATAACATACTCCTAATAGAAGATCAGATAGTTAACCAAACCAAGCATGCTTAAAAACTTGGAAATATAGCAATTGTATTTGTTTCTCATGTATTTAGTACAGCCAAATTCAATTTATTTCTCACATGGTATACAATAACAGAATGCACCCACAATAGTTGAACATCGCATTGCTGAATGGAACCAAACATTTAACTAAACACCACAGCAAATGAACCAAAGGTTAACTGAGCACCACATGGCACAACATAAAACATACTAGAAGATCAAACAATTAACCAAACCAAGCATGCTTGACATCTTAGATATATAGCAATTGGATTTTTTTCTCATGTATTTTGTAAATAAAAATTCGATTTATTTCTCACATGTAAGACAATACAAAATTGCACGAAGAATTGAACATCACATTTGTAGAATTGAACCAAACAGATTACTGAAAACGACAATTAATTAACCAAACAATTAATAAGTGAGCACCACATTGCACGACATATAGAACATATACACTAGAGTAATAGATTGCATGGTAAAAGTAGATAGCACAATTCACTAGAATTTGTTAAGGAAAGGCAATAGCTAGCAAACTGAACATGGGTCCTTATAGTGAGCTAATAAGACAAGCTACTCCTCATTGTTAGAGATATCAATGACGATTGGCTCCTTGGACATGGAAGAGGGTGAGGCTTCCGCATTGTGGGTGCCCTCGTCGTAGTGGTAAGTTGCCTGAGCCGCTCCGGACATGGAAGAGGGTGAGGCTCTCGAGTTGAGGTAAGCACGTGCATGATGAGAAAATAGCTCGTAGTCTTCGTCGAAGGCACCAAGGGTGGCCTCGAGAAAACGCCATGAACTGTCGTTTGAATCAGCCAAACGCGTCGTGGCGTTGGTGCGCGAGGCGTCGACGGTGGCCTCTACAGCGAGGTGCTCCTCCAAGATCTGGGGGTCGGCACGAATGGCAGCCATCGCGACCTCATCGACGCGTGCCTCCATGATTTGCTTCTCTGCTGCCAAATGCTCCTTGATTTCCTGGTTATACTTCACACACCATGGCTTAGGGCGATGCTCATTTTGTGGAGGGGTCGGTGATTTGGGTGGAAGGTATCACGCCGGCGGTCGGGGCATGTGGGATGTGGAAGGAGGAGGAGGATGGTGGTCCAGTGTGGATTACCTGCCTGGATAGACGAGGCCGAGCATCGTGAAGGAGGGTCACCAGCGAGGGGGGCGGCGCTGCAAGCAAGGAGTGAAGGTTTGAACTTTGAAAGGAAGGCGGAAACAGGGGAAATCTTCCTTTTGGTAAGGGTGAGGGGGCGAGGAGGTAGATATTTCCTTGGAAGCCGAAATTTTTGAATTGGTTCAGCGAAAAACTGGCGTGCAGTGTCATCAGACACGGTCCCTTATTCAGAACCATGTACGATATGTGAATTACACAAACAATTCAGATAGGTTAACCTGTGTGTGATGAGTTTGAACGTCAAACATTTTGGTTCCAATTTCCCTAGTTACAGTGGTCATCCACGTCATTGCATAATTTGGGTACACAAAGGAGACTATAGCACACCACACTCCTTAATCGAGCAGGTTCAGCAATTAAACAGAGCTAGCCGGGCTAAACATTACTCGAACAAATGAAAGATCAGTGCTCTTAATTAAACAAAACAAAGAGTACTACTACGGCTGGTGCTCGTCGATCTCCGCCGCCTCCTCCATGTCCATCTCGCGCCCGACGGTCTCCTGGGGAAGGGGCTCCATGGCATCCATAGCACCATAATCGACAAGCATCTCGGCATCTGCGTCCGCCATCCCTTTGGAAAAGGCCGCCATGATCTAGGAGTGGGCGGCCGCGATCTGGGCTTGGACGGGCTCCGTCGTCGCAGGGTATACGGCGAAGGAACAGATGGCTGCTCGAACGCTCTCGACGATTACTAACTCTTCGGTTGTGGGTTGTCGACCATTATCGCAGAAGCTTCATTCGATTTGTGCGGTGACCACCACGAGCTGGGCGTGGGCGGCCTCGACATGGTCGTGGGCGGCCTCCATCAGGGCTAAGGCCGCCGCTGTGGAACGGACAGCTGTTGTGTCGCTCTTGCCAGTTGCTATCCCCGAGGTAGATGTTGCTGCCGCCACTTGAGAAGCAATAGCGGCTGTTTGGGCAGCCTTGGCCGCCCAGTCGCAGAATGCGGCCATGGTCATGTACCTTGTTAGGACGTGCATGGCGGCTACGGCCGCGATCTCACCGGAGTGGGCCGCCGAAGTTGCCCTCACGATGGGGGTCCACGTCATCATCTTTCACCGGTGATGATTGAACAGTGAAATGATATTTGGGGAGCGCGCTAGTGTGCTTGACACGCCAGTTGTGGACTGTAGCCGACGCACCTTCTCGCGTAAGCCATAGGAGTACTATACACCGATAGTGCTCCAAGATATTTTGTACTACATCTCACACGGTTGGTGATAATAAATTATTTGATCTACTTGATTTTCGTCTTGTTTTGAATTACATAATGGGGTCAAAGCTGCAAAGGATGGTGTTTGAATTGCTAGAACGTCTATCTATAGTGAACATGCAACTATAGGTGTGTCGTAAAAAAATTGGAATTATTCAGGGTTCGTTTGGATATTTTTATATAGTAACTTGGTTGTCTAGGCATTTCAGGTGCACAATTCAAGATTAAACCACATGCACATGCTCCGGTGCACCAAAATGGGTTGTAAATGATATATGTGTCCATGGGTTGATGCATACGTCCCATTCAAGAAATGGGGATGAATTTCAAACACCACGGCACCGTGGCTCTCTGGCAAACGTTGAGGTGCTTTCTTTTGTAATTCTAGTAAATACAAAACTCGTCTGGAATTCATGAACCTTGCCATGCTATCATGGGACGGCATCAAGATGCTGGGGTAAAAAAATATTGTCCCATCTGGGGTAGGTTATGGTATAAACTTCTTGCAAACCAGAGCTTCTCTCACAACAAGCATGATAGTTTCTCTAGGGAACGTGCCACCTTGGGGGACGAAACGATATCTATTTCCTCTTCTTACTTTCAAAAAAATTCTCATGTCAACATAGAACAACAGGAGTGGTGTGCAATTTTTTCGGATTTTTCGGGGTTCGCGTGGACATTTTTATACATTAACTGAGTTTTCTATGCATTCGTGTGCATAATTCAAATTTGAACTACATTGACATGCTCCAGTGCATATAAACGGGTCGAAAAATCAAATGTGTGTCCTTGGTTGCAACCTTAGGTCCCATGCAAGAAATGGGAATGAATGTCAAACACCTTTGCCACCATCACTCGTCCGCTAAAATTGAGATACATGGTTTTAAAATTCTAGTAGGTTAAAAACGCGTCTGAAATTCATGAAACTTGACATGCAATCACGGGACGGTAGCAGCATGCAGTGGTAAAAATATTGTCCCATTTGGGGCAGTTTGGGGTATAAGCTTCTCACAAACCAGAGCTTCTCGGAAGAAGCCTCATGGTTACGAAAGGGAACATTTCACCTTCCTAGACGAGACGATATCCGATGCCTCTTCTGGATTCAAATTTTTGCTCTAGTGTCAACATAGAACAACATGAGTGTTGTGTTAATTTTTTGAATTTTTTACGGTTCGTTTGGAATTTTTGTGCATTAATTGACCTTCCAATGCAGTAATGTGCATAATTCAAATTTGAACTACATGCACATTCTCTAATGCATATAAATTGGTTGAATATTCAAATTTCTGTCGTTGGTTGCATGCTTAGGTCCCATGCAAGAAATGGGAATGAATGTCAAACACCCTGCCACCGTCACTCGATCTCAAACATTAACCTGGTTTTTAAATTCTAATCAATCCAAAACTCGTCTGAAATTCATGAAACCTGGCATGCTATCTTGGAATGGCACCCGACATGTCGTGGTAATTTTTTTCCCATTTGGGGCAGGTTTGGGTATAAGCTTCTCACAACAAGCCTGATGGTTTCGGTAGGGATGCCACCTTTGGGGACGAAACGATACCCGTTACATGTTATTGCTTTCAAAAAATTTCTAGTGTCAACATAGAACAACATGAGTGTTGTGTTAAAACTTTGGAATTTTTCGTGATTCGATTGGACATTTTTATACATTAACTGGATTTTCTAGGCATTTTATGTGCATAATTCAAATTTGAACTACATGCATATGCTCCAGTGCATATAAATTGGTTGGAAAATCAACTTTGTGTCCTTGGGTGCATTCTTAGATCCCATGCAAGAAATGGGAATGAATTCAAAAACCAGGGCACTATTGATTGCCGGCAAACATTGAGATACTTTATTTTTAAATTCTAGTAAATCCAAAACTCTTATGGAATTCATGAAACATGGCATGCTTTCATGGAATGGCACCTGACAGGTTGTGGGAATTTTTGTGTCCATTTTGAGAGAAGGCGCACTCGAATAACAGTCAACAAAGGCATTTTGAAAAACCTAGCTGCCACTCTAACATTGTAAATGTTTTAGATAGAACACCCGTATGTATACTGACAGCTTCCCCAGTAAGCCAATGGAAAATGTGCCGAGAAGCATTTGTCCAACTTTTCATCACAAACATTTTAGATAGAACACATGTATGAAAAGTGAGAGCTATGGAATTCCGCAGTAAGCCAAGGGAAAATTCGCTGCGCGGGATTTGTGCAACTCTTCAACGCAAACGGTTTAGATTGAATAAGGTATGCAAAGCGAGACTTTGGCGCTAAGCCAAGAGAAAATTTGGCAAGCAGGATTTCTACCTCCCTTCAACGCAAACGGTTTTTACGGATGACTTGTGTGCAACCACATACATACAATTTGGTAAGATTTGCATCTTTCATATTGGGTATATTGCCATTTGTCAAACTGGAAAGATTGACATTTGATGATCTAGTAACATTGCCATTTGTCAACCCTTGTAACACTGCGATTTTTCAAAATATGCAGCTAAAAATCACTAGCTCTATCTAAATATTGCAACTAAAATTCAGTAATCAAGCATAGATTTCATTCATAGATTAAGCAGTCGTGCAAAATTTATACAAAAAGTTCAACTCGACAGCTGAACCAACCAAACTTTTCCCCAATTGTTGCCAACCACGTACTGAAATAGCTAGTTCAACTATATATACTAGCTATTTTTAAGTTTGTTGTACAGTTCCACCACATCTATAGTCAGATGAACTGAACAAAATTGTCCCTATATACTACTACTACTACTACTACTACTACTACTACTACGGAGGGGCTTTGTACTACTTCCGGCAGCCTCTCCTGTGCCGAGCGCGCTCAGTAAGAGGAAGAGGAGGAGAAGCCTACCGACGAGCTGGACAACTGCAGTATGGTGCATGCCGTTGCTACACCTTCAGTGACGCTCACCTCCAACGCCCTCTGCCGCTCCAGTCGATCACTCTCGAAGCGGCCGGACTACTCGTAGAACTCCTGATTCCTCGCCTCTGCCTCTGCGTGCGCCGCGGCCACGATAGCGTTAAGGATATTTGTGTGCTCAATGAGGCGCTCCTCCACCTCCAACGGGAACTCAATGTAGCGCGCAAGGTCGCTGCCGCACGTGCGAGCCTCTACCTCCGCCTCCCTCATTCGGGTGGCGGTGGTGGAGTGATGTCTACTATGCAACTTTATTCTTGTAGACACGTGTTGGGCCTCCAAGCGCAGAGTTTTGTAGGAAAGTAGCAATTTTCCTTCAAGTGGATGACCTAAGCTTTATCAATCCGTGAGAGGCGAAGATGGTCTCTCTCAAACGACCCTGCAACCAAATACAAGAAATCTCTTGTGTCCCCAACACACCCAATACAATGGCAAATTGTATAGGTGCACTAGTTCGGCGAAGAGATGGTGATAAAAGTGTAATATGAATGGTAGAAATATATTTTTATAATCTTAATAAATAAAAACAGCAAGGTTGCAAATAGTAAACGGGCACAAAAACAGTGTTGCAATGTTTAAAAATGAGGCCTAGGGTCCGTATTTTCGCTAGTGCAACCTCTCAACAATGCTAACATAGTTGGATCATATGATTATTGTCGGTGTACTAGAGTAGGGTTACCCTAGTACCCCGAACTTGTGCACGGGCAGTTGCAGCGCCGCGCGGCAAGGCTTGCCGGATGACCGCCAGAGTCCTCCGTGGGTTCCTTTGGAGCCATTCAAGAACAAAGCATTCAAGATGAAGAGACAAGGCCCCGGCAAGAGGATCTTGCCGGGAAGAGACAAGGCCTCGGCAAGGGGAGCTTGCCGGGAAGGCCAACCACGACACTTCAAAAAACTTGCCGCGATGCACCACACGTCCCGGCAAGGTCCGGTGAGCGACAAGCTCCTGGACTCGACAAGACGACGACCCCGACAAGGTACTCGCCGGGGGCCCGCTGCCACTCTGTACCCACGCTCCAGCGCACCCACCCGCGTGTCGCCATGAGGCTTCCTCAGGGGCGCGTGGCGGGAGCCTGTGCAGCCAGGGGTCCGCGGTGGCAAGCGGAGATGAAGAGAAGGCCATCGTGGCAAACGGTGGCGCTCCTAACGGTCACTTTTTGCACTGTTTAGGCAACTCAGACGGGCATTCAATGACCTTGTCCCCTGCCGTCAGAGTTAGGTAGGGTGCACTGTGTCCACAGTAGCGGTAGCTGCACCTACCGCATCCTTTTCCATTTTTACCCTTCTAGTCTACGTTGCCACCTGTCGGTGACCCCTTGAAAGTATAAAAGGAGGCCCAAGCGCAACGTAGAGGGGGTTCGGCTCATTCGAAACATCAGGGACACTCTCACGCTCGGTCTGGCAGCGTCCATCGCTCCTGAGCAAGAATTCAATACACACAAACAAGCAGCAGTAGGGTTTTACGCATCCGTGCGGCCCAAAGCTGGGTAAAACTGCTCGCGTGTACCGCCTCGATCCGCTCTTTGTGCTGCCTCCGCCCCCCTCCGAACCGAAAGGGGCCCGGTCCCCATACGTGTTGGTGGATCAGTTTTCCCCCGACAATTATCCCTCAAAGTGCAATAAAGAATCGCTCCCGAGTTCCTATTAGCGGAGAACAAAAGATAGGAATTGTTTGTAGGTCACGAAACCACCTCAAGGCTATTCTTTCCATTTGATCTATTCAAGAGTTCGTACTAAAATAACACAAAGCTATTTTTGTCGTTCGATCTATCCTAGAGTTCGTACTAGAATAACACCAAAGGAAATTCATATTCATAATACTCAATCCACACAAAGAACTATAAAGAGACCCCAAAGTTTCCGTTGGAGAAAAACGTGCATCAACCCCTATGCATAGATTACCCCAATATCACCGCGGGAATCCGCGAGTTGAATGCCATAACACATATCAAGTGAATCAATAAGATACCTCATTGTCACCTCAAGTATTCATATTGCAAGACATATATCGTGTGTTCTTATCTCTGAATATTCAATCCGACAAAACAAAAATTTGATGGGTAAAGATTCAATTCATCATAACAAGAGTATAGAGGGGAGAAACATCATATGATACGACTATATTAACAAAGCCTGTGATATAGATCATGAGAGAGAGAGAGATCAAACACATAGCTACTGGTACAAACCCTCATCCCCAAAGGTGGACTGCTCCCTCCTCGTCGTGGTGGCCACCGGGATGACGAAGATGGCCACCGGAGATGGTTCCCCCCTCCAGCAGGGTGCCGAAACAGGGTCTAGATTGGATCTCGTGGATACAGAGGCCTTGCAGCGGTAGAACTTCTGATCTAGGTTTTCCCCAATGGGTGTCAGAATATTTGTGAATTTATAGGGCAAAGAGGGGCTGCAGGAGGCCACCGTGGTGGGCACAACCCACCTAGGCGCGCCCTGATGGATTGTGCCCCCTCGGGGCACCCCCCAGATGCAGCTCTGGCACATTGGGTTCTTTCTAGTCCATAAAAAATCTTCGTGGAGTTTCGTTGCGTTTGGACTCCGTTTGGTATTGATTTCGTACGATGTAAAAAACAAGCAAAAACAACAATTGACACTGGGCACTGGGTCGATAGGTTACTCTCAAAAAATGATATAAACTTGCTATAAAATTATTCTAAAACATCCAAGAATGATAATATAATGGCATGAATGCTTCATAAATTATAGATATGTTGGATTCGTATCAGCATCCCCCAGCTTAATTCATACTCATCCTCGAGTAGGTAATTGAAAGAAGAAATAATTTATGAAGTGTGAATGCTAGCAAAGTGCATAAGTTTGATCAATGATAATTTCAATCACTTTTCCTAGCATCATAACAACAATTATTTCTTATAACACTTCTCACGACCAAGTAGCAACAAATTCACATGTTAATGTTCAAACAATGAATTCTCTTGAAACTCATTAACCTATGTTCTGAGTCACCAAGCAATTGTAATTCAACTTATTCAACCGAGTCTAAGTAAGAGTTCCACATACTCAACCATCTTATAGTCTTCTATGATTGCTAACACTCATTGCATACACATGAGCAAAACGTTTCAACCGGACACATAGAAAGATAGGGGCTTATAATTTCGCCTCCCAACGTATTCACCTTTGTGTGATGTCAACAATAATAACTCATGCTACCCGTATTCAGCTGGACATATGTGCCTAGATCTTTCCTCACCACATGATGCTTGCCAAAGGAGAAAAATAAAAAGGAATAGAGAGAAAAACTTTGACTCTTTGCATAAAAGTAAATACATAAAGTAAAAGATAGGCCCTTCTTGGAGGGAAGCATAGGTTGCCATGCGCTTATTTGTTTTGTATGCTCAACCCCTTAGTGCAAAAGATCATCACATTATATTGCCCCTTATGATAGAAACCTTTATTATGCAGTTTGTCGCTTTTATTCTTTGCCATCACAAGTACATACAACGCTCAGTTTTCTCTTACACTAAATGATCTCACATTTTTAGAAGCAATTTTTATTGCCTTATTTCACCGATGACAACTTACTTGAAGGATCTTGCTCAATCCTTAGGTAGGTATGGTGGACTCTTGAAAATAAGATTTGGGTTTAAGGGTTTTTGGATGCACAAGTAGTATCTCTACTTGGTGCAGAATTTTTGGCTAGCAAAGATGGGGGGCAAGCACCACATGTTGAAGGATCTATGACAATATAACTTCTATGTGAATATGGGCAAATATAAATCATTACGTTGTCTTCCTTATCCAATGTTAAAAAAATTGGCATATAATATTTTGATGGGGGCTCACAATCACAAAAGATTTCCAAGATAGTGTATTTGCATGTGAAAGTTCTCTTCCTTATACTAATTATTCGTGAAATGCTTGTATGACCAATATTGTGATTGTCAAGCTTCAAAAGCTTTCACTTTCTAAACCCAATGTGAAGCCACTACTAGGCATGATATGATTTCGGCTTCATGATATTCAATATATTCAACAATTTACTCATAGGATATAAGTGAAGCACAAGAGTAAATTACAAACTACTCCAAAAAGATATAAGTGAAGATCAATCGAGTAGTTAACTAAATAGCTAGCTATATGAGGGATCTCTCTTATTTAAAACTTTCAGATCTAAGTAATTTATTAAAACAGCAAGCAAAAAAAAATGGCATTCCAATAATAGCACACATCATGTGAAGAAGCAAAAACTTAGGTTCAACCGATACTAACTGATAATCGTTGTAGAAGAAAGGTGGGATGCCTATCGGGGCATCCGCAAGCTTAGATGCTTGAGACTTCTTGGAATATTAGCTTGGGATGCCTTGGGCATCCCAAAGCTTGAACTTTTGTGTCTCCTTAATTCCTCTTACATCACGGTTTCCCTAAATCTCAAAAACTTCATCCACACAAAACTCGTCAGGAACTCATGAGGTAAGTTAGTATAAACCAATGCAAAACCTTATCATTCTCTACTTTAGAAAATCACTGAAATTATAGTTCAACATTTCATACTAAATGCCTCTGCATATTTAATACTCCTATCCTCAAATAGAATCATTAAACAAGCAAACATATGCAAACAATGCAAACATAACAGCAATCTGCCAAACCAGTACAGTCTGTAAAGAATGCAAGAGTGTAAAAACTTATTAAATTCCAAAAATTATGAAAAAAATTAAAAACTTTAGAAAAATTATCTGATTTTATTTTTCAAAAAGTTTCAACATTTTATCACATTCTGACTTTTCTAGGGAATTTTTGCAACAGCGATAGACTTTCTATTTTGAAACAGCAACATGTATACTTGCCAAATAAGCATGGAAAAGGCTATCATTGCCACTTTTATTGAAAATAAAGATGCAAAACATTATTATAAATAAAATCAAGCAAATCCTAACAAAATAAATTGACGTTCCAAGCAAAACACATATCATGTGACGAATGAAAACATAGCTCCAGGTGAGGTTACCGATAATGTTGAAGACGAAAGAGGGGATGCCTTCCGGGGCATCCCCAAGATTAGTTGCTTGGATATTCCTTGGATATTACCTTTGGGTGCCTTGTTAATCCCCAATCTTAGGGTCTTGTCACTCCTTATTCTCCCCATATCGACATCTCACGCAAAACTTGAAAACTTCAATCACACAAAACTTAACATAACTTTGTGAGATAGGTTAGTATGATAAAGAGCAAATCATTTCACTTTGGTACTGTCAAAGACAAGATTCATAATTGTTTCCAGACAATTCCTACTGTATCTTATAATCTCCACAATTTATATTGAGCAATATAAGCCATAGAAACAAAGAAACAAGTAAACTTTGCATTGAAAACAGAATCTGTCAAAAACAGAACAATCTTTAGTAATCTGTACTCAAACCATACTTATGCTACTCCAAAAATTATGAAACAAATTGTACCACGTGAGAAATTTGTATATTAATCTTTTTCCAAAAGAATCAACTCAGAAACACTCTTCTGTTAAAAAATACAGCTATTTTCATGAGCACAAACGTTTCTGTTTTTCAGCAAGATCAAATCAACTATCACCCAACATGATCCCGAAGGATTTACTTGGCACTTTATTGAAAAAAAGAAATAAAACATGATTACTAGAGTAGCTTAATCATGTGAACACACAATAATAGTAGGTAAAATTGTTGGGTTGTCTCCCAACAAGCGCTTTTCTTTAATGCCTTTTAAGCTAGGCATGATTATTTCAATGATGCTCGCATAAAAGATATGAATTGAAACATAACAAGAGCATCATGAAGCATATGACTGGCATATTTAGGTCTAACCCACTTCCTGTGAATAGGTGTTTTGTGAGCAAACAACTTATGGGAACAAGAATCAACTAGCATAGGAAGGCAAAACAAGTGCAACATCAAAACAATCAATACATAGATAAGAAATTTGATATTATTGAGATATGTGAGAGCACAAGTTCCTCTCTCATAGTAATTTTCAGTGGCATCATGAATGGATTCAATAATATAACTATCATGTACAGAACTCTTTTCATGATGAACAAGCATAGATGATTTATTACTCTTTATGGCATATGCGTCATCATAATAATTATCATAGATAGCAACTTTGTTGTCATAGTCAATTGAAACCTCTTCCAAAGTAGTGCATGTATCACTAAATAAAGTCATGACCTCTCCAAATCCACTTTCATAAATATTGTAATAAGATTCAACACCCTCCAAAATTGTGGGATCACTACTACCTAGAGTTGACACTCTTCCAAACCCACTTTCATCAATGTAATCATCATAAATAGGAGTCACGCTATCAACATAATAAATTTTCTTATCGAAAGTAGAAGGAATCAAAGGATCATAATCATTAAGAAAAGCATCCCCAAGCTTGGGACAAGCATTATTTCCAGCAAATTAATCTTTAAACATTTCATACTCATCAAACATAGCATCCCCAAGCTTGTGGTTTTGCATATCATCATAATCATTCTTATCAATAGCATGAACGGCACCAATAGTATAGCAAACATTATTATCATATTATTCCAAGCAAGTGCCAAAAAGATCTTCAAGGTCATAAGAGACATCATTGTCTTCCCAATCATAATCATCACAACAAGTAGTAGGCATCACAAAATCATACTCAATATCATCATCCTCCATCAACATATTTGATTCACTTTCATGAGGTACAATGGTCATAGGAGCAATATTAGTTGGGAGAGTTACCTTTTTACCTCTAATTTTTCTTCTTTTCTTTTTCTAATCCACCACCTCACATGTGGGTTTAATCATTTTTTCCAAGCATCTTGTTGAAGAGATTGATTGGATAGGAAGCTCCTCCTCGTTACGTAATTCATCATAAGAAACACTAGGAGGGTATTGGGAAATATTTTCCCTTTCATTAGTACTCTCTTCATTGTCTATTTGTTCTCTTTTCTTTATATAGTTGGCAATATAAGGATTCTCAAAGCAATTTACCGCACAAAACATATAAATTTCCTCTAGATCAAAATCAAGAACTCTCTCAAGGGAAAATTCTGGAATATCCTCAGTTATACGTTTCATTTCTTCATAGCCCAGAAGTAAACTAAGTTCATTGTGATGCGCAAGGGAAATCAAGTCATCACAATTTTTGGACACGATTCGATTATGAAACAATTTGCATTGGTTATTTAAATGACCACGTTCATTGCAAGTTCACAAGGATGGCTAGGAAAATTTAAGTGTGTGTCTGTGTGTATTTAAATGACCACGTTCATTGCAAGTTCACAAGGATGGCAAGTTCACAAGGACAAGGATTGCAAGTTCACAAATATTTATGCCTCTTGCAAAAGCTATCTTCCCTTTTTGGTGTGTGTGTGTGTGCACTCCCAATTTACTCCACAAAAATTGACATTCTTATAGGAGACATCATTATCATGGTTAGTGCACTCATCATTAGCATTTTGGATATTCAAAGAATTCACACTAACAACATTGCAAGCATGCTCATCATTCATGCCAATCATTTTATTAAATTCTTCTTCTATCAATTGAGCACAACTTTATGATCCATCATTTTCAAGAAATATTATAAAGAAGATCAATAATATGATGCAACCTCAATTCCATTTTTTATGTAGTTTCTTTTTATAAACCAAACTAGTGATAAAATAAGAAACTAAAAGATTCGATTGCAAGATCTAAAGATATGACTTAAAGCACTCACCTCCTGGGCAACGGTGCCATAAAAAATCTTCATTGGCGTGGCGTGAGTTCCGGTTTCCTAACCTCCCCGGCAAAGGCGCCAGAAAAGAGATTGATGTCTACTACGCAACTTAATCCTTGTAGACACGTGTCGGGCCTCCAAGCGCAGCGTTTTGTAGGACAGTGGCAATTTTCCCTAAAGTGGATGACCTAAGTTTTGTCAATCCGTGAGAGGTGTAGATGAAGATGGTCTCTCTCAAATGACCCTGCAACCAAATACAAGAAATCTCTTGTGTCCCCAACACACCCAATAAAATGGCAAATTGTATAGGTGCACTAGTTCTGTGAAGAGATGGTGATAAAAGTGTAATAGGGATGGTAGAAATATATTTTTATAATCTGAATAAATAAAAACAGCAAGGTAGCAAATATTAAACGGGCACAAAAACAATGTTGCAATGCTTAAAAATGACGCCTAGGGTCCGTATTTTTGCTAGTGCAACCTCTCAATAATGCTAACATAGTTGGATCGTATGATTATCCCTCAAAGTGCAATAAATAATCACTCCTGAGTTCCTATTAGCGGAGAACAAAAGATAGGAATTGTTTATAGGTCACGAAAGCACCTCAAAGCTATTCTTTCTGTTCGATCTATTCAAGAGTTCAGACTAAAATAACACAAAGCTATTTTTTCCGTTCAATCTATCCTAGAGTTCGTACTAGAATAACACCAAAGCAAATTCATATTCATAATACTCAATCCACACAAAGAACTATAAAGAGACCCCAATGTTTCCGTCGGAGAAAAATGTGTGTCAACCCCTATGCATAGATTACCCCAATATCACCGCGGGAATCCACGAGTTGAATGCCATAACAAATATCAAGTGAATCAATAAGATACCTCGTTGTCACCTCAAGTATTCCTATTGCAAGACATATATCGTGTGTTCTCATCTCTGAATATTCAATCATACAAGAGAAAACTTTGATGGGTAAAGATTCAATTCATCATAACAAGAGTATAGAGGGGAGAAACATCATACGATCCGACTATATTAACAAAGCCCATGATATAGATCACGAGAGAGAGAGAGAGAGATCAAACACATAGCTACTGGTACGAACCCTCAGCCCCGAGGGTGGACTACGCCCTCCTCATTGTGGTGGCCGTCGGGATGATGAAGATGGCCACCGGAGATGATTCCCCCCTCCGGCAGGGTGCCGGACCGGGGTCTAGATTGGATCTCGTGGATACGGAGGCCTTGTGGTGGCGGAACTTCTGATCTAGGTTTTCCCCACTGGGTTTCGGAATATTTGTGAATTTACAGGGTAAAGAGGGGGCTGCGGGAGACCACCGAGGTGGGAATAACCCACCTGGGCATGCCAGGGGGCCCTGGTGCACTCTGGTGGGTTGTGCCCAATGAGCAAGTCCCGGATTAAGGGGTCCTTGGATAGCCGAACTATTGATGTAGGCCGGACTGATGGACTATGAAGATACAAGACAGAAGAATTCGTCCCGTGTCCAGATGGGACTCTCCTTGGCGTGAAAGGCAAGCTTGGCGGTCGGATATGAAGATTCCTTTCTTTGTAACCGACTTTGTACACCCCTAGTCCCCTCCGGTGTCTATATAAACTGGAGGGCTTAGTTCGTAGAGGCAGAGATATACATATACACAATCATAACCTCATAGGCTAGACTTCTACGGTTTAGCCATTACGATCTCGTGGTATATCAACTCCTGTAATACCCATATCATCAAGATCAATCAAGCAGGAAGTAGGGTATTACCACTATAGAGAGGGACCAAACCTGGGTAAACATCGTGGCCCCCGCCTCCTGTTACCATCGACCTTAGACGCACAGTTCGGGACCCCCTACCCAAGATCTGCCTTTTTGACACCGACATTGGTGCTTTCATTGAGAGTTCCATTGTGTCGTCATCAGAAGGTTTTTGATGGCTCCATCAATCATCCACAACAATGCTGTCCAGGGTGAGGTTTTCCTCCCCAGACAGATCTTCGTATTCTGCGGCTCCGCACTGCGGGCCAACTCGCTTGGCCATCTAGAGCAGATCGACAGCTACTCCCCTGGCCACCAGGTCAGGTATGGAAGCTTGAATTACACCGCCGATATCCACGGAGACTTGATCTTTGACGGATTCGAGCCTATGACAGCCGCAGCCTGCCGTCATGATGAACGTGACTTAAATCTATCATCGGACCATGCTCAGGAGATAGCGCCTGTGACTGTCTGGCCCTAGATCCGGAGCAGATTGCGCCCTCCGAGGATGGGAAGCTCAACCCCGCCACGAAAAAAGCAGACTTAGCGGTGTTGGAGCCGAACACAGATCCGACCTTGAACGAGGCCTGTGTTACCAGAACCTCAGACTCGTCTTCGGCTATAGGTCCCGAACCGTGTGCATCCGCGCCCGTCAATCAGGCGCCGATCGTTGAGTTCAGCTCTGCGGATATCTTCTGGCACTCACCTTTAGGCGATGTGATAAACTCATTAAAGGCACTTGCCTGATCTGGGGATTCTGAGTCGAACTATATTCGGTTTGAGTTGGGAGCGGATGACAAAAAATTTCACTGCCCACCCACCACCCACTTCGTAGCCACGGTCGAAGAGTTAACTGATCTACTTGACTATGCCTCTAAAGACTTCGAAGGGATGGACCTCAAAGCCGGAGAGAATCTAGACCAAATCACATCCGCAATACAGCGATGGACAACTACATCTTCATACGATATATACATGGTGGATACACTTCAAGAGAAGAAGGCCGACGGTGACAATAACAACCCGTTGATGAACCTCCCAAGTGACGGTGTCAGAAGTGCCGATCTCGATTCGGCAAAGGAAAAAATAGCAACATCATCGCCGACGACGATGATAATCCAGACCAAGCCGAAGACCTCCCAGACCAAGCGATGGAGCAGGACAAGAAAGAGAACGGCGTGCATAGTCCGGGGCTGTGGTCTGAACACAGCGACGCTGACGATAGCAACTATCAACCCGTCTCCAAAGAGGAGATCAGCTCGGGCGACAATGAATCCGTCATCCCAGAAGAACCCTTAGAACAAGAGCGCCTCCATCGGAGGCTTATCGCCACCGCAAGGAGCCTGAAGAAGCAGAAGCAGCGGCTTAAAGTGGCACATGATATGCTCAATGATAAATGGAACGATGTGCTAGACGCGGAGGAAAAATATAGCTATAATCGACAAACAAAGGGCTATCCTAAACGTAAATTGCTGCCCGAATTCAATGACGAGGCTATTGCACCCATGCCACCGAAGAACAGTACCGCCAACAAGCCGGACCGACCACCTCGTGGACGGGACAGAGTGGCTAGCAATGGCGCACACAGGTCCGCACCCCCTCCCTGTAAAGGAAGAGTGGTCGCGCCTCGGGGCCAGAAACATGGTTTACCTAAAGACCTAAATGAAAAAGCTGGCAAAGCTAGATCCATCAACGGATCTAGAGACCATGCCCCCACGCGGGACTATGGTTATCAAGCCAAATACGCCGGCCACATACCGTTCGGAACCAATAACGAACATTGCAACTGTCGGACCCTTGCCATGACACAGTCAAATAAAGGGCGCCGTGCACCCCCTATGCTTTACTGATGAGGTGCTGGATCACGAATTTCCAGAAGGGCTTAAACCCGTAAATATCGAGGCATATGACGGAACGACGGATCCTTCCATTTGGATAGAAGATTTTATTCTTCACATACACATGGCTCACAGAGATGATCTCCACGCCATAAAATACTTACCCCTCAAGCTGAGAGGACCAGCTCGGCACTAGCTGAAAAGCCTCCCAGAAAACTCCATTGGAAGTTGGAAAGAACTTGAGGATGCTTTCAGGGCCAACTTTCAAGGGACCTATGTCCGGCCCCTGGATGCCGACGATCTAAGTCACATAACCCAATAGCCCGGCGAATCAGCCCGAAAGTTGTGGAATCGGTTTCTCACTAAGAAGAACCAAATCATCAATTGCCCGGATGCGGAAGCCTTAGCGGCCTTCAAGCACAGTGTCTGGGATGAATGGCTGGCTAGACACCTCGGCCAGGAAAAGCCAAGGACAATGGCAGCCTTAACTACACTCATGACCCGTTTTTGCGTGGGCGAGGACAGCTCGTTAGCCCGTAGCAGCACCAACAACCCAGGCACATCTGAAGTCAGGGATGGCAATGGAAAGCCACGACGCAAAAAAAACAAAGGTCGAAACAATGAAGGAAGCCCAGATGATACAATGGTAAACGCCGGATTCAGTGGCCCCAGACCCGGTCAACGGAAGAAGCTATTTAAAAGCAATAAAAATGGTCCATCTAGCCTGGACAAAATTTTAGACAGGTCCTGCCAGATCCATGGCACCCCTCCTAAACCTCCGAAAAATACCAACCATAGTTGTTGGGTCTTCAAACAGGTCGGCAAGTCTACCGCCGAACACAAGGGGAAGGGACCTCAGAGCAAAGACGAGGATGAACCTCGCCAGCCGAACACAGGGGGGCAGAAGAAATTTCCACCGGAGGTAAAAAAGTGAACATGATCTATGTCACTCATATCCCGAAGAGGGAGCACAAACGCGCACTCTGATAAGTCTATGCCGCTGAGCCCGTTGCCCCCAAATTCAACCCATGGTCGCCCTGTCCGATCGCCTTTGATCGCAGGGATTATCCGACCGGTGTCCGTCATGGAGATTTGGCTTCCCTAGTACTCGATACAATAATCGATGGATACCACCTCACTCGAGTCCTTATGGACGGCGGCAACAGTCCCAATTTGATATATCAGGACACTGTCTGCAAGATGGGTATAGACCCGTCAAGAATCAAGCGAAGCAGCACGACCTTTAAAGGAATCATACCATGAATAGAAGCCCGCTTCGCGTGCTCTTTAACATTGGAGATCGTATTCGGCTCTCCCGATAACTTTCGAAGCGAAGAGCTCATCTTCGACATAGCTTTGTTCCGAAGTGGCTATCACGCACTACTCGGAAGAACATCCTTCGCCCGCTTCATTGCAGTCCCGCATTACGCTTATTTAAAGCTCAAAATGTTTGGACCGTGTGGCGTAATCACAGTCAATGGAAATACGGAGTGCTCTCTTCGCGCGGAGGAGTACGCTGCGGCCCTAGCAGCCGAACTCCAAAATGGCCTATTTAAGCCGAATAGCTCATCGGTCGTAAAGACTGTGGACACAGCTAAACGTGTCCGGCGCTTGCCTCAGCGCGATAGCTCAGATAAATCCGAGCTCTATTAGTAGTTACACCCCCATCAACTGCCCCATAAGGCGATAGCATACGTGCCTTGTGTACACATGTATATCTTTAAAATTCCTTGAGCGAAGCTGGGGGAACACTGCATAACAATAGTCCATAGTTCGGCTTGACCCTATTCGGACTCCAGAAATTATCTTTCAAGGTTCATCAAACGAACCATCTTTGTTTACGGCCTCACAGGATTCCTTTTATAGGTCTTTTCCTTTTTTACAGGTGGCCGTCACATTTTCCCCCCTTCAAGGACATAGCACAAAGGAGAAAGTGGCGCAGACGTGCAGCAGGGCCCCATGCTAAGGTTTCTTTTCAGATTAAGACCATGTGTGAACCCTTTATCTCTTTTGGTTTCATACCTTTTCTGGCACTTAAAACGCCCAAGGAGTATTCGGCACTATTTGTAAGTATACAGTTCGTCATACTGGAAGGGGATATTATAGAAGTAGTTCGGTTCATATTGTACTTAGAGTTTTATTCTCTCACCATCTGCATTCTCCCCATGTCAGATTGCCGCCTGGACCTTGACACAAGGGTCCAATGCCAGGGGCTATATTCAGCCCGGTGTATGTTGAAAAGACCGAACACCCTAGGGAGTGTTCGGCGTCACGAGTTTGGCCTTATATGCATCAGCTCCGAATCATGTCTTTGGTCAATATTTGGGTTGCCTGGCTCCTGTGCTTACTACCTTACGTTCTGCTCTATCGGCTAGGGTAGTAAAGGGAGAACTACTGCGGTTGTGTCCTGGTTCGTCTGGATGAGCACCTCAGTAGAGAAAGCTGAAAACTGACTATCATGATGCGGTGATAGCTGGTCAACCACTCGAGGACTCAAGGAATCTTCGCAATTCCCTTGGTACTACTCGAAGGACCATTCTTTTGGTCACGTATGAAAACACACCATATTCATATAACTGCGTACATACCAGGGGCTATATTGTAGCCCCACTGTCAAACTCTTATGGCTAAGTGAAAGTGTTAAAGACCTATAGTCTAATTGCCTGGTTCGCTGCATTGGCACCACCTTAATGGACCAAGACGTTGGGTGATAGTGAGCAAGTGCTTTTTCCAAACACCCCCACATTATATGCGAGGGGGCTGAAGTCGACGACTGGTAAACTTTCAGATTATATATATGAAACGGCCGCACAGGAGGCACTAAAAAACTTTCTAGGCAAAAGCATAAATAAAGCATGTATATATCATAAGCATTGTTTTTACAATTGTAATACATTTTACTCGAACATAACATCTTTCGAGCACTGACCCTCTATCAAGTGGGCACCTTTTAAGACATCTTCAAAGTAATGCTCTAGCATGTCTTGCCCTCGGGTGGACTCCTGGTTGCAATATCGGTGGCCTTCATCTTCACCCAGTACGTCTTGACACGGGCAAGGGCCATCGGTGCACCTTCTATGCATGTCGACCTTTTGACAGCGTCGATATGCGACGCCACATGAACAAGTCGTTCCACTAAGCAAAAATAACTATTCGGAATTGGCTCGCTAAGCCACAGCCGGACCACGACGGCCTTCATGGAAAGTCTGGATATCCTGTGGAGCTCCGCCCATTGGGCCATCTGTTCGTTTAGCAACACCGGACACTTTGGCATACTGAACTGCGACCAGAAAAGCTTTTCCGCCTCATGTCCTTCTTGGGCTTGGAAAAACTGCGTTGCATCAGAAGCACTCTTCAACAAATCCAAAAATGCGTCCGGCGAACTCCACATTCGATCAAACGGGGCATACTTCGGATCACCGAATTTACTTTGCAACAAGAAGGGCTTACCAGCCGCGATCTCCCTAGCTTGTCGGATCTCCTCCCGAGCCGCTCTAGACTCGGACCTTGCTTCCTTCGCCTCTTGTAAGGCCTTCTCAAGATCGGCCGCTTTTGTTCAGTTATCTTTCTCGAGAAATTCACATCGGCTAGTGGCATCCTTTAGCTCAAGCGCCATATTAGATATTTTCTCCGTGCTCTGGAGTCGAGCAACCTGTTCGGCTTTTAATTCAGTAGCTGCCTTTTCTGTAGCCGCATTACTCACCCTAGCTTGCTCCTTGGCCTGGGCAAGCTCAGCCCGAAGGGTCTCCATGGTGACAGCACCATCTGTAGTTAAGCATATTACAATTTTCAGCGCCATGCTCATATTTATAATACTTACTGACTGTCCCAAAGACATACCTTGCGCCTCGTCGAGCCGCCTATTCATGAGTTGATGTCATCATCTGCCACATCAAGTTTCCGCTTCAGCTCGGCAACCTCTGTCGCCAGGGCTGAACCAGCCTGTGTGTCAATTAGTTAAATTATTTCCTAAGCTTAATTGCCTTTTTTTATCCTCTAATCACCTCAATTTGGACGTCAACCAGAGTCTCATGGGCTACTATCTATACACAGGCGTATCTTGCGTTTACAACACAATTGAAAATATTACATTACGTACCTCGAAGCCTCTTAGCAGGCTCGTAAAAGCTTCATTCAGTCTGCTTTTCGCGGACAAAACTCTCTCAACCACCGTACCCATAAAGGTACGATGTTCTTCTAAGACGGGCGTATGTCGCAGAATGTCCGTTAATGTATCCGGCGCCTCCGGGTCCCTGGAGGCAGTCGTAGGGATATGGACCCCCTTCAATGGTACATGTTCACTTGACTTTCGAGTCATCTCCGGCTGTATATCAGATAGTCTGGGGCTTTTATGTTGGTCTCTTTAGGAGCCGAACACCCCGGACCCTGGGCAGCCGAATTGTCACCTTCTGGCCTAGTCTTCACTTGTGGATCGGGAGAGATCCTTCGGGACGACACCTCGGGGTTGTCCGTCCTATGGGGCGGGGATGTCTGTGGAGGCGTTTCGCTCACCATCATATCCGAAAGAAGATCCCCCAAGGAAGAGAATCATTAAGTGAGGCTGCATGACGAACTGCAAAACTTATATATTTCAAATATTACCCTCGCAACCAAGAAAAGAATGGGTTGTGTTTAAAAACATCCTTGTTCACTTACGATTCCGCTAAGGGTTGGTCCTTATGAAGGAACTGCGTGGCAACATCACCTCCCGATCCAGAACCCCCTGACAAGGATTTCTTCCCTCATTTGGAAGCCTTTACCTTCAAGTCTTCGGAGGCGGTCCTCTTCTTCCCATGGGGAGAGGGGATGTCAGTTTCTCCTTCCCTTTCATCCTCGGAAAAGGGAGTTCCAATCTCCCCGGATGCGGTGCCTGGCGTACCTCCAGAATGGGGACAACTCCGGACCTTCCCACTCCTCTCCTTGTCTTCCCTCGACGACACTTCATAGGGTGCCAGAGCAATCATCCTGGTTAACACCGGATCCACTGAGTCTTCGGGAAGAGGGGCCGAACACCTGATCCTCTCCGCCTTCTTTATCTAGCCCTGGCCGAGTATGGTTTTCTCAGTGTATCGTTATGAGAAATTTAATTAAAATGTGTTTGGGAGTAGAGTACTTACCGATGTACCCGGATGGTTGCAATCGAGGCATGCGTCCTCTGTGGTGTTCGGACACTATTTTCATGATCCGAAGAATAATTTATACACCCCTTCGAGCGTCGTGCCTAAGAAGTGTTGAATGGTTCGCGCTCCTTCTGGATTGAACTCCCACATGCGGAGAGGTCGTCGTTGGCATGGTAAGACCCGACGGACTAGCATTACTTGGATTGCCTTGACAAGACTGGTGTCCTTCTCAATAAGGTCCGGAATGCGGCTTTGCAATGTCTACACTTCATCAAGCGATCCCCAATCTAGCCCCTTGTTGACCCACGATGCAAGCTGTGGTGGAGGGCCAGATGGAAATACGGGTGTAGCCACCCACTTTTTACCACGGGGTTCCGTGATATAAAACCACTCCCATTGCCATAGGTCAGAATTTTCTGTGAAGGAACCCTTTGGACAAGAAATATTGGTAAGTTTGCTTATTGTAGCACCTCCGCACTCCGCGTGTCTCTCGTCGACTATCTTCGTCTTCACATTAAAGGTCTTGAGCCACAAGCCGAAGTGTGGGGAAATACGGAGGAAGGCCCCAGACACAATAATAAATGATGACATGTGAAGGAAGGAGTTCGGAGCTACATCATGAAAATCTAGCTCGTAATAGAACATGAGCCCTTGGACAAAGGGATGAAGAGCGAACCCTAACCCTCTAAGGAAGTGGGAGATGAATATGACTCTCTCATTGGATCTAGGAGTAGGAATAACCTGCCCTTGAGCAGGGAGCCTGTCGGTGTCAAAAACGGCGAATCTCGGGTAGGGGGTCCCGAACTGTGCATCTAGGCGGATGGTAATAGGAGACAAGGGACACGATGTTTTTACCCAGGTTCGGGCCCTCTCGATGGAGGTACTACTCCTGCTTGATTAATATTGTTGATATGGGTAGTACAAGAGTTGATCTACCACGAGATCAGAGAGGCTAAACCCTAGAAGCTAGCCTATGGTATGATTGTTGTTCGTCCTACGGACTAAAACTCTCCGGTTTATATAGACACGGAGAGGGCTAGGATTACATAGAGTCGGTTACAAGGGGAGGAGATCTACATATCGAACCGCCAAGCTTGCCTTCCACGCCATGGAAAGTTCTATCCTGACACGGTACGAAGTCTTCAATCTTGCATCTTCATAGTCCGGGAGTCCGGCCAAAGGTCACAGTCCGACCATCTGGACACCCCCTAATCCAGGACTCCCTCAGTAGCCCCTGAACCAAGCTTCAATGACGACGAGTCCGGCGCGCAAATTGTCATCGACATTGCAAGGCGGGTTCCTCCTCCGAATACTTCCTAGAAGACGTTGAACACAAGGATAGTGTCCGACTCTGCAAAATAGTTTCCACATACCATCGTAGAGAGAATAATATTCGCACAAATCTAATCTGCTGACACATTCCGTAGCGTGATATCATGCCACAGCCAAGCCTTTATTCGAATTGTTTTACTGTCCCACCTCAACGTGTTTAGCGAGGCGGTTTCCTTGGTACGTCTTGTCAAAGCAGAGATCATGTCCCCTTATTCCGGGATTCTCATCAATACGGGCGTGGGTAACCCAACCGCGCCATTAATCGCGGCGCTTGGGAGATAAGCGAGTTTTACTAGGCTGGTGGGAGCTCATAGTTTCGGCCGCCCATATAAGGGGATAAGGATCTACCCTTTCAATCTACGCCTTTGTTCCTCCTTCGCTTATCCATTCCTGCGCACTCGAGATCCAGCGCCCAAGTCCGCACTTTCCACCTCAACCTTCTCCAATCATGTCCGGAGCGGGAGGCAAGTGGATGGCCTCCTCCATTATGGAGGGTGTGGAGGATATAGCTAGTGGGAATAAACCGGCCAGGAGGGTCCGGTTCACCCTTCACTATGTTGAAGCCCATGAAGACACGGAGGATGGCGCTTTACTAAAAGAAGCATAGAAGCCCGAAGCCCAAAGGCAGATTAGGGCCCACAGTGGTAAACCGCCATGACTATGTAAACTTGTAGTATAAGTTAGGAAAGGAGAGACCGAGCCGGACACTTTGTATGAGTTGGCCTCGGGCTCTGTAAACCGGTCGGGCGTCAACCTGTGTATATAAAGGGGCGACCCGGCGGCGGTTCAGGGACAACAGACAACAACTCGAGACTCAGGCCAGCGTATTCTGCTCCCTGATCATCGAAATCCAATCAATCCCATCACAAACTAGACGTAGGCTTTTACCTTCATCGAAGGGGCCGAACTAGTATAACTCCCGTGTGCCTTGTCCAGTTTAACCCCTTCAAGCTAACCCGTTGCGATGGCTCCACGACCAAGTCCTTTCACGAGGACATCTGACGTGATAATTCCACGACAGTTGGCACCCACCGTGGGGCTATCGCATGATGGTGTCAAGTTCTTGAAGGGCTTCTCTGAAGGACTTAAGTGGTACGTGATCGGCCGGATGACCAAAGGTCGTCGTGGCAAGCTTTACATCGACGACAAAGGATGGGGCCCCGAGGCTGGCTCAATCGAGTACAGGTACCGGGTCCCCTTCGGCGGAATTCATGTCTTCATTGGCAAGATCGACGAACCAGGCCCTGAGCCGGACATCTACACCGACCTCGTCGAGACGGCTCAGCGTGCGAGTCCAGCCCGGGTTACGCCCTCCGTGAAGCATGCGTTCGTAGGATGTGTCCATGGGATCGGATCTGAACCGGTGTCTGAGGGCGACACGGCGGTATATTCCGACAGCGAGTCATCCACTGGCGAAACCGAGTCCTTGTACCAGATTCATGACGGTATGCCCGAGGGATATTCCGATGGCAATAGTATTCCGGACCTCCCTAAAGCGCCGAGCCGGGTTGCTATTTACATGACTGGCATGCAACCTGTGTTACAGTCTTCATCGACCGCAGCAATGACTACCGGATCAGCGGTCGCGGCAGGTACCTCGGCGCGCCGGCCGGCACAGGTTCTCTCTGATTTAATGGATGCTTGGGCGACCTTGTTAACCGCGACAGTCACCCCGGATACGCAGGTCAGCACAATGCGGAAGTTGCGAGGCTGAAGGAGCAGATTACGCAGGCTAAGGCAGACCTGGTGGCGGAGGATAATAGGATGGCTGAGGAACAGGCCGCTTTGAATGCTCAAGCACAGCAGATACAAGCACAGAATTACCGGCTCATGCTGGACCGGACCGCGTTAGAGGAGGTGTTACAAAGGAAGTATCGGTCATGCCTGCCGCCGGTTTACGAAGGGATAAATCTCTTTCAGAGCCCAGGCGCTGGGCCGAGCAATCCGGAAGCCGCAGACCGAGCCGAAGCGCCGAGGATCGCCCCGGATCAGCCATGGGCAACGGAGCTACCCCGACGGATAGTTAACCTGCCGCAGTATCTGCCGACACCACCGGGTCACTTTTTGAGCCCCCTGGATAACACGATTGCTGCGGCTTCATGCTTGGTAGCCATTCCAATGGAAGGACATTCAATAGAGGCAGTTGAGACACGGCGGGCGAGAGATCTTCTTCAAACCGCCGTAGTGCAGCAACAGGCTTATTCATATAGCCGGGATAGAATCCATTCAACCCCCGTCCGAGCCCAAGTTATAGTAGGCGGATGGACAAACCAGAGGTGTCTAGCAACGCGCGGCGTTGCAAAGCTCAGGAGGTAGTGGACCATGGCAGGGCTCGAAGGGATGGCGCCTTGGACCGTTATCAACCCGCCCCGGTTCAGCCAACAATGTCGGTTGACAGAGGCACTGGGCTTGCTTTTAGTTCCTGGGGAGTACCGTGCCTTATTCCGGCTCTCCGTATCGTGCGTCTGCCCTAGGATTTCAAGGGACCGTGCAAGGTGCCTAACTATACGGTGGATCAGCCACCTGAGGCGTGGGTCGAGACTTATGAGATGGCAACGGAGATGCTGGATGTGGATGAAGCAGCTTGTGCAAAGTACTTCACAATGATGTTGGAAGGACCAGCCCGCACGTGGTTGAAAAATCTACCAGCTAATTCCATCGAGTCATTATCAATTGAAGGCCTGGTTTATAGCCAATTTTAAAGACACGTGCAAACAACCCATGTCGATTATAGATCTGGACGCTTGTGTTCAGGGTGAGAACGAGTCCACAACTCATTCACTAGTAGAAAAAGGGTCAAACGTGAAGCACTTTAGTGCCGGTTTGTAAAAAAGCCGGCACTAATGTGATCAATAGTGCCGGTTCGAATGGCTATTCATTAGTGTCGGTTCGTAATGAACCTTTAGTACCGGTTCGTGCCACGAACCGGTACTAAAGGGGTGGTGGAAGGCTGGCGTTAGGCCAGGGCCCCATGAGCCCCTTTAGTGACGGTTTGTGACACAAACCGGTACTAAAGGTCTAACCTATAGTACCGGTTTGCGTCACCAACCGGCACTACAGAGTCTTAACCTATAGTCCCGGTTGAAGACACAAACCGGCACTATAGG
>NC_041383.1:45237216-45272859 GCF_002162155.2 Triticum dicoccoides
CGAGAGGTAGTTATATTACTACATCTACTAGTTAGGAAAATTTGAAAACTTAAATTTGGACATGTTTTGCAAAAAGTGTAGGGAAAATGTAAAACGGCTATAACTTTTGCATACGATGTCGGAAAAAACGTATAATATATCAAAAAATTCAGCACGAAAATCCGCATCCGATGGAGATGGCCTATGGCCTGTTTGGAATTTTTTAGAATCCTCAAATTCCAAAAGGAAAAAAAAGATATGGTCAAATTTCAGTTTTTCTAAAAAAATGGTTAAATCTGGTCAAACTACTTATTCAAGAAGTATTAATGTTACTACGTAATTATTCAAGAATATTAGTGTTACTAAATAATTATTTCAATTTTTTGAATTTTGGTCAAATATGGTCAAACTATGGTCAAACTGTGGTCAAACTATGGTCAAACTTATTCAAAAAATATTAGCGTTACTAAATAATTACTGTTTTTTTAGAATAATAGTTTCAAACTCAAACGGTGAAATTTGTGACTTTATGCTCAAGCTAAACTCCTGAGGGTTAATAGGATTAACATCTTACTATTGTGAGGAAAACAACAAGTGCAGACTTGGAAACGAAGAAGAATAGAACCCGAAAGTTAAGCGTGCTTGGGCTGGAGTAGTGAGAGGGATGGGTGACCGGTCGGGAAGTTAGATGATTTGGAATGAGTGATCCGCACTTGAGCAGTTAAGAGAGGTGGTGATTAGAGACTAAATTATCAAATAATTCAGAAAAATTAAAAATCGAAAAAAAATCAATTTTTTTCCAATTTTTTTTAAAAAATTTTTCAAAAAAAAACCTTTAGTACCGGTTGGTAACACCAACCGGTACTAAAGGTCCCCCATACCAGGGCGTGAGCTCACGCCACATGGTGGCACTTTAGCGCCGGTTCGTGCCGAACCGGTACTAAAGGGGGGGGGGGCCTTTAGTGCCCACACTTTAGTGCTGGTTCCATAACCGGCACTAAAGGCCCTTACGAACCGGTTTTAAAGGTACGTTTTCTACTAGTGATTGGGTGCGCCGGGTCTCAGAAGTTTTGCACTCGCCCGACCGAATTAACGCTGGCCAAGCGATTATCACGCTGGAGCGTAATTGCCGGTTTAAGTCACTAAAGGAGAAGTTGGGACGGCTAAAGCGCCACTGCAAACGACCTAGGAACCCTCATGGCAGCCTTGGTAAAATACACCAATTCTGATAATACCAAGGATCCGGATTCTAATAATGAGAAACCGGAGAAGGGAAAGAGGAATGGTGGTGCGAAGGGACTGCAACACAACCAGGGAGGCCATGGGAATAGTGGTAAGCGTAAGGCGGATTCAGATTTTGTGGCTAATGCTAATGTGCAGCATCGTAGGGGTAAACCGCCCCAGCGTGGTGGGATGATGAATCTGGAGTGCTTGTTGAATCAGCCCTGTCCAAAGCATGGAACCAAAGAAATCCCTGCAACACATCTCTGGAAGGATTGCAACATCATGAAGGAGTTCAAAAATTCTGACCTCTTCTGGTATGATCAGGGCCCGTCGGGCGGTTCAGGTCCAGGTTTTCATGGTGGCGGCGGTTCAAGCTCTGGGTTTCAGAAAAATCATAGTAACCAGAACAACCAAGGTGGTAATAACCAACAGAGTGGTTAAGGGAATCAGCAGCAGTCGGGTTACCAGAGTCACCCGAAGCAGCTGAATGGTGGAAAATATCATGTGTTCACCACTAGTCTGTGCAAGCGTGATCTGAAGCTGCATAAGAGGGCAGTCGATGCGGTTGAACCGGCAGTTCCACGCTATCTGCGGTGGCCGGAACAACCTATCGTGTGGAGTAGGGAGGATCATCCACCCCGGGTTGACAATCTGGGTCAGCTAGCTCTGGTGGTGGCACCTCAGGTGGGAGGTTACAAGTTCACCAAAGTACTCATGGATGGAGGAAGCAGTATTAATATTCTGTATTATGAGACATTCCGCCGTATGGGGTTGACAGATAAGAATCTTAAACCGTCCAATACTGTTTTCCATGGTGTGGTACCAGGAAAGTCGGCATATCCAGTGGGCAAGATTGCCTTGGAAGTTGTGTTTGGGGATGAGCATGACTCCCGGTCTGAGACATTGACTTTTGGGTGGTGCGAATCCAGAGCCCGTATCACGCACTGTTTGGGCGATCGGCTTATGCAAAATTCATGGCCAGACCTTGTTATATTTACTTGAAGCTCAAGATGTCGAGTCACAAAGGAACCTTCACGGTTCATGGAAGTCGGAAAATCGCTTTGGATTGCGAAGAGAGTGATGCGGCTTATGCTGAGTCGGTTTGTGCTACAGAGGAGTTAAAGTTTTACAAGGAGAATGTTGATCCGGCAGATATGACCCCCCTGAAGAAGCCCACCACTGAGCATGACCCAACCCTATACTTCAAACCGGGTGACAAGACGAAGCTTGTTGACTTTGTACCTGGCGATTCGTCCAAGCAGTTCAGCATCAGCACCAATCAGGATCCAAAATAGGAAAGCGCGCTCATCGAGTTCATCCGTGAGAACCAGGACATCTTTGCATGGAAGCCTTCTGACATGCCGTGGGAACTCGCTGAGCACAATCTTAATATTGATCCGAAGTTTAAACCGGTCAAGCAATTTCTTCGTCACTTTAATGAAGAGAGACGCAAGGCAATTGGGGAGGAGGTAGCCCGGCTGTTGGCTGCTGGGTTTATCATTGAAGTGTTTCATCCTGAATGGTTGGCTAATTCGGTGCTGGTTCTTAAGAAAAACGGGACTTGGCGTATGTGTGTGGACTACACGGACTTAAATAAGACTTGCCCGGCCGATCCTTTTGCTCTCCCGTGTATTGATCAGATCATTGATGCGACGGCGGGTTGTGAGCGCCTGAGTTTTTTGGATGCTTACTCAGGGTACCATCAGATCAAAATGGCAGTTAAGGACTAGGAGAAGACAGCCTTCATCACTCCCTTTGGGCTCAAGAGTGCTCAGGCAACTTATCAGGTTGTGTGCAAAATTGTCTTCACGCGCAGATTGGGCGTAATGTTCATGCCTATGTGGATGACATTGTGGTGAAGTCCAGGGAAAAGGAGACATTGATAGCTGATCTCAAGGAGACATTTGACAACCTTCGGGTTTATAAGATGATGCTTAACCCAGATAAGTGTGTTTTTGGTGTTCCGGCAGGCAAGCTGCTCGGTTTTCTTATGTCTAACAGGGGCATCGAGGCTAATCTGGAAAAGATCAAGGCAATCACATCCTTGGCTAAACCGACATGTATCAATGATGTTCAGCGTCTCGCAGGCTGGATTGCAGCCCTTAGCCAGTTTATCAGTCGTCTGGGTGAGAAGGCCATCCCCTTGTACCAAATGTTGAAGAAGACAGATCATTTCGTCTGGAGTGAAGCGGCCAATGCGGCCTTTGAGGAGTTAAAACGGTAGTGGGTTGAATCGCCAGTTCTTGCAGCCCCAGTTGATCATGAGCCTTTACTATTATATGTGGCTGCTAATGCCCGAGCGGTCAGTGTGGCTATTGTTGTAGAACGTAAAGAGGCTGGGAAGGAATATCCGGTTCAACGGCCGGTATACTACATCAGTGAAGTTCACATCGAGTCAAAGCAACGCTATACGCATTGGCAAAATTTGGCGTATGGGGTTTTTATGGCCAGTCGAAAACTCAAGCAATATTTTCAAGGACACCCCATCACAGTGGTTAGTTCTGCTCCCTTGGGCGATATCATCCAAAACAGAGAAGCAACTGGTCGGGTTGCAAAGTGGGCAATTGAGCTTGGTCCACATGGTTTGAAGTATGTGCCTCGCACAGCCATCAATCTCAGGCTCTTGTGGACTTTATCAATGACTGGACCGAGTTACAAGCGCCGGAAGAGAAGCCGAATAATACGTACTAGACTATTCATTTCGATGGATCAAGGTAGTTGGAAGGCTTGGGGGATGGAGTTGTCCTTACCTCCCCTCGAGGTGATAAAATTTGCTATGTCCTCCGCTTGATGTTTGCTTGTACTAACAATGCAGCTGAGTATGAAGCTCTACTTCATGGTCTCCGTGTGGCTAAAGAGATGAACTTAACTCGAGTTTGTTGTTTCGGAGATTCTGATCTGGTGGCTCAGCAAGTTTCTGGTACTTGGGATTCTAAGGATCCACTCATGGCTGCTTATAGGCGTGAGGTAGATATTGTGGCGGGTCACTTCAAAGGTTACCAGGTTGAGCATATTGATCGGCGCAAAAACGAAGCGGCAGACACTTTAAGCCGGCTTGGATCTCAGTGTAAACCGGTACCTCCTAACACCTTCTTAGATATCTTGCATAACCCGTCTGTTAAATTGCCAACAGAAGAGGATCTGGCTGTTCCTGATCCAGAGGCGCAACTGGTCGCCGCTTTACACGTTGTGCCGGATTGGACGGTTCCATATCTGGCATATATGAGCCGGGGTGAGTTACCAAATGATCAAGTCCTGGCCCGACAGATAGTCCGGCGCTCTAAGTCCATGGTTATTCACAATGGCGAGTTAAACCGCTGTAGCGTTTCAGGCGTATTTCAGTGTTGTGTTTCTCCAGAAGAAGGCCAAGCGATCCTCTGGGAAATTCATGAAGGGGATTGTGGTCATCATGCCGGTTCAAATTCCCTGGTTGCAAAAGCTTTTCGTCATGGGTTTTACTGGTTGACAGCTCATGCTGATGCGGAGGATCTGGTAAAGCGATGTGATGCTTGCCAAAAAATTTCACGCAGAGCTCATGTTCCGGCTCAGGAGCTACGGATGATTCCCATCACTTGGCCTTTTGCTACTTGGGGGCTTGATATGGTGGGACCCTTTAAACGTTCCCGGGATAAGAAGACCCACCTGTTGGTGGCAGTTGATAAATTCACCAAGTGGGTTGAAGCGGAGCCTATTAGCAACTGTGATGCAGCTACGGCGGTTCAATTTCTCAAAAAGATTATTTTCTATTTTGGCTACCCACACAGCATTATCACGGATAATGGTACTAACCTCTCCACAGGTGAGATGGAGGATTTCTGTCAGAGAGAGCACATCCGGCTTGACCTAGCATCTGTGGCGCACCCTCAATCCAACGGTCAAGCAGAGTGAGCTAATCACGAAATCCTAAAGGGTCTTAAACCCCGGCTCATGATTCCCTTGAAGCGGACGCCGGGTTGTTGGGTGGAAGAATTACCTTCTATGTTGTGGAGCATCAACACCACCCCCAATCGATCAACAGGATACACGCCTTTCTTTATGGTCTACGGGGCAGAGGCGGTTCTCCCAAGTGATATACGTCATGATTCGCCCCAGGTTGCTAATTACATTGAAGCGGACAACGAGCAAGCCCGCCAAGAGGCACTAGATTTGCTAGATGAGAAGCGGGATATGGCTTTGGCCCGCTCGGCGGTTTATCAACAAGACCTGCGGCGTTATCACAGCCGCCGGGTTAGGACAAGAGCCTTTCAAGAAGGTGACTTGGTGCTCCGGCTTATCCAGGATCAGATTGGCATACACAAATTATCCCCGCCTTAGGAAGGACCCTTTGTGGTTAGCAAGAATATGCACAACGGATCATACTACCTCATTGACATTCGAGATGACTCACGCAAATCTGAGGAGGAGACCCGGCGGCCCTGGAACATAGCTCTCCTCCGGCCTTACTACACTTGAGCCACAGGCTCTTTTTTATGTACATATTTTGACAATGTATATATTATCATCAATAAATAAATCAGCATCCTTGCTTTAAAGCGGGGCCTCTGCTGTTTTTTCTCAAATATTCTTTGAGCTATATGGGGGCTTCAGCTGACAAAGCAGAAGTACTGCCTGTTAAACTGGCTATCACGCCACAAAGCTTGGGAGCTTCACACCCAAAGGGCCAAAGAGAGTTTCGATGCTATGCACAACTCAAACATAGGCACCTAATGAGCACAACTCATCACGTTACTTGGGGGCTCCTTGGTCCAATACCAAGAAGTCTGAATGGACCCTTGTAGCTGGGTATCGACCCACGGCTTGGAAGCCTGGTACATTTACCTAAAACCCCGGGTTAACCTGCCTTCATCAAGTAAGACACTCCTATCCAGGTCATCCTGGCACGGCCCTCCGAACATTTGACAGTTACTCTCCTTGAGACCCTGCACTTGTCAAAGTTAAAACGGTGATTGGTTAGTTGGGGGTCCATCTTAAAAGGCTTTGTTAAATGGTTCAACTCAGTGGCCTGGCAGCCCACAAAAAGCCTCGCATTTGGGCCTGGCAGCCCCCCAAAAGCCTCGACTACACGGTTTTCATTTGAGTTTTGGCTTCATTTTATGTTAAACCGATTTTTCTTGGCTTGATCAGTCATCTTCTTAGCCCGGTATTCCTTAAGCCGGCTTGGTTTGCAACTCCATGTTGACAGACCTTCATTTTAAACCGGAGTTTCTTAACCCGGCTTGGCGTTGACTTCTTGTCAACAGCTCGGATCATCTGGCGTGAATCATCACCCGGTATGACTTCATATACGACATCAGAAAATGATGGAGATACAAATAATTCAGATCTGGGTTTTTCACCCTTATCACAATTCAAGTTGGCCAGCCAACTAACCAGGGATCTTATATTACCGGTATGTATAATTTCGTATTTTTATGATTTGATTATCAATCCGGCCTATTTTGGGCATTATGACCCGTCCGGTGGTAAACCGCCAGGAACCTTTGTCTTTTTGTGAATACAGGAATTGCATATTATGATATTTGGAACAAATTTGCCATTGATATGGCTGATCCATGCAAAGTATCCCCTGCACGATGGCAGCAGATCATCATAAGTTTTTGCTATCCTATTACACGGCACTCCAAGGCCCAAAATATGGAATTGTTCACATGGACAGTTTCTGATATATCAATCGCCTTGGCGGATTAAGCTTCATCGCCGGGTTGATGTGAGGTAGATGGGTCATCTGGCGTCGGTTCAGCCTCCTCCTCATCCACTGGTTGGAAGTCATTCATGGTCCAATCAATCCGCGTCAAGGCCTGAAAGACAACCTCTTCACTTATAAGCTCAGCCGGGTCAACGTCAGGGGCGTAAGTATGCTTACGGTTTGGTGGAATAAGGTTCTGCACTTCAGGAATCACAGCTTCAACCCGTCTGTTGTTTGCATCATAGAAAGATTGGTGAACCATCAGGTTCGCCTCTTCTGCTAGTTGACTCGCCAAAGGACGCATCTCCCTTGTTACCCGTTTGAGGGTGTCATTGTCAAATTCTTCGCCATTTTCTTGCGCACTGGGGAAGCCTTTGGCTATGTCAGCCGGATCAAGATCAGCTATCCATGCCTTGGCTCGAGTCAGCGCCAGCAAAGCGCCTGCCCGAGCAGCGGATCGCTTCAGCTCCTCTATTTGCGTTGGCGTAATTGAAAGGCGATCCAGCGTGTCTTTGATAAGTGTTGGTGCCGCATTGTCATATAAAGTTGCGCATATAACCCGTTGAGCGCCGGTATACAACTGTTCAATCAGTGTATATGCCGCTTTGAGCTTCTTCCGCATATCAGAACCTAGGTGAGCGATGCGACTCCCTACCAGGAAAGGCATGTTAAAACGATGAAATTTCAAAGAGATGCAACTTTTGGCAACCACTACTTACCAAATATGGCAGAGGTCATGGCATTGATTTGGCGCTTCAGTCCAGACAATTCTTCTGTCACCGGTTCAAGAGCCGCTTCAGCAGTCTCCCCCCGCTTTACCAGTCTGGCCTTTTCGGTGTCCCAGTTGGCCCGTTCAGACTTAAACCATTCTTTAAGCTGTTCCATGGTGGTCAAGGCGGTTTTCAGTTCATCCTTGGCCTTGCTGGTTTCTGCTTGTTGAGTTTCAAGATTTGCTCGAAGATCAGCAATTTGCGAGATTTGTTGATTTATTTCACTCTGCAACAGTAAGAGAGCATGTTAATATCTTTTCAAAGTCCCAAGCATATAACCAGTTACACCCTCGGCACTTGGGGGCTAATGCGGATCATTTTTTATGCAGGTATTTCAAGTCCCATGGATTAATACAAGTTTTAATCCTGGCACTTGGGGGCTAATGTGTGTTTGATCAGACATAAATAAAATTACACAAGTTACCGCATGGAGTATATGAAGTCCCGGTTTGACTTTTTTCAAGACAAACCGGCCCTTGGGGGCTACAATGCACTGAAGGTACAGAACAAGAAGCACTAATGTTTACCTCATAGCGCTCCTTCATCAGATTTACTAAACCGGCTTCAAAGTCGCGGCTTGTATACAGTCGGTTCAAAAAGCCGGAATGAAGATCTTGAGCAGTGAGATCGGTATAAGCAGGCAAATTAGTCTTCCCTTTCCCCTTGTTCATGGCAGGAAATTCATCCTTAGCAGTGTGCTTTGATAAGACAACCGGATTACCAGGGGCGTTATATGCAGTGCCTGTGACAACAACATCATCATCCTTGGTCGGGCTGGAAGAATCAATATTCTGAACAAGACTTGCTACTTTCGTGGAAGGGCTTGGCGGTTTGATAATTGGACTTGGCGGATCAGCAATTGAGTCCCGTTGTTCCATTGCCGGGCTTGGCGGAGCAGGAGGATGTGAAGTGTCAGCTTCTGTAGTCGGTTCAACTTCTGGCGGATTAGCATTACCATCTTGATTCGGCCCAGCAGAGCTGTCCATGGCAACTTCTGGGTGTTCGTCATGATGCTCGGGTGTCTTTTCTGGATCAACTTCAACAGTAGGGTCGCTGGTCTTGGCCTTCTTGCTTAATCGAGCTTTGGTGCTATAACATCAAAGGTTAGAGTATGGTAAACTGACAAATGAAGTTATAAATCAGGTAACACTTACCCAGCGACAACTCTGAGAGGAGGCAATTGGGTGGTTGACGAACCGCCAGACGAGCTGCAAGAAGCCTGGTAATTCAGGTCAGACGGATTGAGAGGGCATCGGAAGAAACCTTTTAAAGGATATTGTTTTTCAGGAGAACAAATCACCTCTAGACGGCGTTTTCGGGTGGGTGTATCAGCTAAACTGGACGAAGTGATTTGTTGACCACTATGCCGGGTTGTGCGACGTTCTTCCGCTTGCCTTCAAAGAAAAATTTCGATCCAAATGAGCAAGGGGGTGAGATTGTTTTACTTTCCAGACTGTACGGCGAATTCTTTGAACCGGCACATGATCTGAGTCGGAAAAAAGAAGAATTACCTCAACATGATCTGCATGGCTGGCCTCAGCGTCATCCTGAAGGTCATTGTCAATAAGATATATGAAAAAGGAGCCAAGTGAGTCAAGTTCTACCTCAGCATCTGATTCTTCCTCCTCCGGCGGATCAGAAGATTCGGCGGTTTTCTTCTTTCCAGGCTTCTTGGTGGCCTTGGTTTTTACACAAGGAGCACGGGCCGGTTTAGTCCGTTTCCAGAAAGAGCTATTGGCCTGAGATTAAGGCAGATAAAGGTTAAGTAGACAGTCAATACGGAAGTAAATTAGTGAAATATGTACATGAACTTACCGACGGCGGTTTATTGGAGACGTAAAACGAAGCCAAACCGGTTTGGCTACATGCAGAGACCGGTTCATCAAGCATCTTCTTTACACACTTGGTGATTTCAAGGTCGGTCATTACTACTTCATGATATCGTTGACGGTCTTTTACATTGCCGGTATACTCATGCATCAATCCGGGGCGGCGGCTCAAAGGCAGAATGCGCCAAGAAACCCAGCACCGGACAAGATCAATGCCAGTTAAACCGTTGGCCATCAGAGCCCGGAGCTTGGCGAGTTGAGGAGCAAAATTCTTCCGTTCTGCGGCGGTTAAACGTGGAGGCAGTGGATGGCCATTGCTAAGCCGATGAGGGCGGTAGCCCGGCAAGGGATTTTCTCCATCAGGAGCAGTGTTCCGGCAGTAAAACCAGGTCTGGTTCCAATCTTTATGATTGCTATGATGTTTGGCATGAGGGAAATCAACTTCTTTCCTTTTTTGAATTGACACGCCACCAAGCTCTGTGTTGGGGCCATCTGAGAATTCTGTGCGGCGGTTCAGATGAAAGAAATCCCGGAATAACTCCACGGTTGGGTCTTCTTGGAGATAGACTTCGCAGAATACTTGAAAGTTGAAGATATTTGACACGGAGTTCGGACCAATGTCTTGCGGATGAAGTTGGAAGCTTGCAAGGACATCCCGGAAATTTTTTGATCCGGCCGGACTAAATCCCCGGTCTAAGTGTTGCGTAAAAACAATCACCTCTCCTTCTTGAGGTTCAGGTGGACATTCCAATTCCGGAACTCGCCAGTGGAGAACCCTCTTTGAGGCTAAGGCACCAGTGATGACATAACCATTGATCTGTGTCTGTAATCCGGGATGGAAGCCAATTGCAAGCAGAAAATTGCTTCGACATTCCGGAAAGAGAAACTGAAAATAAAAGTGCCGGTTTAAGGTATCTAATTTAGTGTTAAACTGGAGAAGAATATTGTGGAAGTTCAGTTGGCGATTTAAGAGAGGGCTAATGCTACATGGCGGATTGACTATTAAGGAGTTAAACCGCCTGTAGGCAGAATGGCCAGAATTCGAAATTTCTGCTAAGTATTGACAGCAACAGGTTTCACACAATGGTCAAATTTATTTGGATCTACCAACATCTGTAAAGCAGTTTTTATCTGAGTTCTAAAGGAGCTAAATAGGACAGGGAAGGCCATGTACTCTACAGAGGTAAAAGAACGATCTGCTAGCATTAAAAATTGATGAAGGGTACCTAACGCATGAGATCTACACTATTACTGGATCAAAAATTGTCGCGGCAGGTGGAAGAACAAAGAAGGATGAAGAACTATGCAGAAGAACTCGGGAAGCCTAGAAACAGATCTAAAGATGAAGGAGAAAGGAGGTTTACCACTTCAGATCTACTGCGGAAGAAGGATGATGAAAGTCTGGTCCGTTTCAGGTTGATGCAGCGGCCTTTGTTGATGCAGATCTCAAAGGTCGCGGACGGCGGCGGAGCTCCAGGGCTTGGGCATCGCGAGGAAGAAGGCAAAAGGGGAAAAGAGAGAAGGGCCCTCGGACCTTTTTTATAGAGGAGAGAGTAAGACGGCAGGCGCGGGAATCAAGGAGCGTGAAACGGCAGAATAAGTGCGCCTGTCGCCTCGATTTTCAGGATAACCATTAAGTGAAGGGAATCTTTTTTAATTATTGTTTACAGAGATAATGTCATGATGGACCGTTGCTGTGTTCAAAAGATGATGTCACGGCGGTTTACAAAATTTCAGGAGAAGACAAAAATGGTGGTTTACAAAAATACAAGAAGATGCTTGCAAGGGATATTTGAAGTATTGAAGATTGACATGAACAAATTCAAAATCAATCTGGGGCCTAATGTGGAGGATATAGCTACTGGGTATAAACCGGCCAGGAGGGTCCGGTTCACCCTTGGCTATGTTGAAGCCCATGAAGACCCGGAGGACGGCGCTTTACTAAAAGAAGCATAGAAGCTCGAAGCCCAAAGGCGGATTAGGGCCCATAGTGGTAAATCGCCATGACTATGTAAACTTGTAGTATAAGTTAGGAAAGGAGAGACCGAGCCGGACACTTTGTATGAGTCGGCCTCGGGCTCTGTAAACCGATCGGGCGTCAACCTGTGTATATAAAGGGGCGACCCGGCGGCGGTTCAGGGACAACAAACAACAACTCGAGACTCAGGCCAGCGTATTCCGCTCCCTGATCATCGAAACCCAATCAATCCCATCACAAACTAGACGTAGGCTTTTACGTTCATTGAAGGGGCCGAACTAGTATAACTCCCGTGTCCCTTGTCCGGTTTAACCCCTTCAAGCTAACCCGTTGCGATGGCTCCACGACTGAGTCCTTTCACGAGGACATCTGACGTGATAATTCCACGACAGAGGGGCAAATCAAGAAGCTGAGGAAAGTCGGATACTTGTCTAACGACATTGCGCACCGACTCCAAGATGAGGGGCAGCTCATCCCCACCCCCAGCCCCATGAGAGGGTCGTGTTTATCCACCATTTCCTCCGCGGACTGGGCTTTCCTCTTCACCCATTTGTCCGGGGGCTCATGTTCTACAACGGCCTGGACTTCCACAATCTGGCCCCGAACTTCATCCTCAACATCTTGGCATTTATCATCGTGTGTGAGGTCTTCCTCCGCATCCAGCCCCACTTTGGCCTATGGCTGAAGACCTTCAATGTCAAGCCGAAGTTTGTGGGCGGCCGACAAGCGGAGTGCGGGGCGCCATGGTGGGGAAGATGGCCAACATCACATGGCTCGAGGGCTCCTTTATGAAAACCATCAAAGGGTGGCAATCAGGGTGGTTCTACATCACCGAGCCGCGTGACCCTAAATGGGCAGCGGCCCCCGAGTTCTGATCTGGCATCCCCACGCGGCTCACCTCATGGAAAGAGACGGGCCTGTTGTGGGGTAATTCGGAAGAGGCGTTCGGACTCCAAACCTGCGTCCAGAACCTGATGGACAAGAAGGTTAAACTCGTCAATGTAGTCCAGGTCATGATCTTCCGCCGGATCCTCCCGTGTCAATGGCGGGCTTTTAATCTGTGGGAATTCGACCCGGCTCAGCACCAAACTCTGTCCAGGCTCTTCGACACAACGCACGTAGATGCTTGGAAGGTGCTTTTCAAGAGCTCTGAGGTTCACCCTCCCACTACCGAGGATCGCGGATTCTGCGCGAGGCGCCAAGCCAGTGCGGTAAGCTTAGTTTACCCATTACACGGTATTTGTTTTTAATAGTTTGACTCTATGCGGGATCTAAACTCCCATTCCTTTAACAGGACTGGCAGAAGAAGGCCGGACAGATCAACTGTCCGGCTCCTTTGCTCGAAGACCCAGTGGACGCCCGTTTCACAAAGCTGCTGGTTCCGGCACCCCACGTGGTGCCGGAGAAGAAGGCCAAGAAGAAGGCTACGGGGACTCGAAAGAGTTCCCGACACCTGGTGGTGTCGGACTCATCGCCCGACGACCCCGAGACGCCCTCCGCCTCCGAAGACGAGGAGGAGGAAGAAGAAGCCTCTCCCCCTCCAACGGGGGGAGGAAAGAAAAGGAAGGCCGCCCCAACTTGGGAGGCCGGATGGTCCAAGAAGGGGAAGACCATTCTTCCGGACTACGCCTCCGACACCGACGATGACGGAGAGGAATGTCCATCAAGGGTCAAGCCCCTGGCAAAATCATAAGTATCCGAATACCAGAATAACTTATGGCGTTCCTCTATTGTACAGTACCTTCTGACGCCGAATTCAATTATGCAGTCCGCCCAAGGCTTAGCTTGGCGATTCGTCGAGCGGCTCCCTGGACTCGTTGGATGTGAATAGCGCTTCACTCCCGACGGCTACCTCCCCTCGCCCTACGGACGATGCCGTGGTGGAGTCCCAAAAGGTGCTAAACCAGGAGGAGGTGGTCCTGGAGGCACCGCAACGCGACCTCCCGGACTCCAGGCCCAAAGGGGACGAAGCCCCAGAGGGATCTAAGTCCGGCCCTGGGCCAGACACTGCTTCGGAACCTTCAGTGATTCCGGAGTCCGGTAGGCGGACCCTTACAAGAAGGGCAAGCCTACAACCTTGACGGCCTCTGTCCAACCGGAGGCGCTGGACAATTTGCTGGAGGTGCTTAACGGCGCCTCCGTCGACGAGGAGCACCGCACTGTTATGAGTGCGGTGATCCAAAAGGTTCAGTCTGCCAAGAGCGGGCTGACAGAAGCCTGTGCCAGCCTTCTAACAAGCTTTGAGGTATGTATTTAAAACATATGAAAGTTGTACCGCATAGATAGTAGCCCCTGATGCTCAGTTTGGTGTTCGGAAGGAAAAGTCGGACTGAGGATCTAAAAAAGATATACGCAGGAGTCTAACATAAATATGTCAATATGGGAATGCAGGCTGCGTTGCTGACCTCTGCCGCACCGAATACGGAGGTCGATGCATTGAAGCAGAGCCTCGAGCGGTCTGAGAACGAGCTCGGTCTTGCCAAGAAGCAGCTCGAGGACAAGGAAGGTATGTAGTACCTTATGTAAGTATATAGAAATACCTGGTTGCAAAAATGACAGGACCAACATGAATGTTACAGGGGCCACAACTGAGGTGGTGACCCTGAAGGAAGCGCTTTCCAAGGCCGAACACAATGTGGCCGGGGAGTGCACCAAGCGGGAGAAACAAGAGGCGCAGGTGGCAGAGGTGCGGCAAGAGCTCAATGCTCTTGTGAAAAAACATGAGAGTTTAGAGCTTGACTCGAAGACTCGAGAGTTCGAGCTTGCCTCGGCACTTGAAAGCGCCAAATCTGCCAAGGCCGAAGCCCAAAAAGCCCTCCAGGAAATTGAGGTGATGAAGAAGATTGCGGCTGGTAAGGCATTCTTTATGCAAAGCAAGCACGCGAAAGTAAATTACCTGTTACTTACCCAAATTCAGAGCTCTCTAGGAGCATTCGCAGATCTGCCCCGCAGTGTATCCGCCGCCGCCGCATTCTACCGGGCCAAGGAAGGGAGCTGGACGGAGAAGGTGTTTTGGTCCCAGTATGCTGAGGCCGGACACCCGGTGCCCCTAAGCGACCAGCTAAAGCAGCTGGTCGAGATTCATAAGGCAGCCGAACAGGCCATGAAGGGCCTGATAGGCCGGCTGTGGCCTGGGGAGGCCATGCCTTTGAGCTATTTTGGGCTAGTGCGGCGGCTGGTGGATGCCTGTCCATGGCTTGAAGTCATCAAGCGCTCCGTATGCATCGAAGGCGCCTGTAGGGCTTTTGCCCGTGCTAAAGTGCACTGGGGCAAGCTGGATGCTGAGAAGCTGGTGACAGAAGGGCCACCGGAGGGGAAGGAGCATCACCGGACCGAGATGTATTATGAGGGCGTCCTGAAGGGTGTCCGTCTTGTGGCGAATGAATGTACCAGGGATGTAATTTTTGAGTAAACTCGCTCGTGTTTATCCTGTGCGCTGAAAACTTGTTCATGTGTGCTAAGCAACGCTTTTTGAATTTAAAATATTACCTACTCTGCGGCCGTTTATTAAATCTGAGAGATGCAAGTCGTCTGCTTCTGCCCCCATGCCACGAGTGTTGGGGTGTTCGGGATAAACCTGAGCGCTCTTGTTCCCATTCTTGGGTCCTTCGAGGGAGGCGCTCAGCACAACGAACACGGCGATCGGACTTATAATGCTTTATCACTCTCACTTAGCCATAGAATTCTATAATTTTAAATTTCGGTGAAGCCCCTAGTATTCGGAAGACCGAGTTCAGGGCGCTATCCACGCCTAGGCCGGATAAATCCGGCTCCTCGCTCGAAGCGGCATAAGTCTTTAGGGACTCGAAAAACCTCTCGAACAGCGATCGGTCTCTCGCCCTATCATGACGGTTAGTTTTAGCTGTCTCTATTGAGGTATTAACCCAGCTCAACTGGGGCACAATCGCAGTAGTTCTCCCAGCGCTACCTTAGCCGACATAGCGGAAACGTAAGGTACCAAAACATGGGAGCCGGGCAAACCCAACTATTGACCCAAGACATGATTCAGAGCCGATGCATATAATGTTATAAGTTTGGGGTGCCTACTCATAAGTGTGTTTGGTCTTCTCACACCGTATTCTGGGGAATTTAAGCCCCAGGTGTCTTGGCCATACGAAAGAGTACGAGTGCATGATGTCACGACTGAACATATTTACATGAAAAATGAATGCAATAATAGACAAGAGCTATGTATTGTTTATTAAAGGGCTGCTATGAAAGCAGAACGATACAAATAGTGCGATAAGCAAGAGATGGAATTATTTGACATGTCCCCCTCCAGGGGCAAGCTGCGAGACTTTAAGTAAGATAGGTATTTAGCTCATTATAGAGACCACCTGGACGTTCGACGCGGCTTGCTGTCTCCCTGGCTGTTGCATCGTGTGTTCGGCGATTGTATTGCCGGACAGGCCTTCCGAAGAGTGGAGCCTGAAAGTAAGAAAAGAGAAACGGCAAAATCGGGAGCCCCTAGTGCGGTTGAGCCGCCTTCTGGGCATGCCGTGGTTGTGCCCCTCCCCTTATGCCCATGGTACTTCCAGAGCATAATTATGTACGTGTGGTACTAGTTTCGCAATCTCGCGAGGGCTGGGGTTGGGGCCGCACTGCTATGCTTGCTTGGACTGTGCCAGACGGTCTTGTTGTAGGTTACTTCGGGCGCGCTTGACGGTGTCCGGACGTTTAATAGCCGGACTCTAGAATTGCCTTGAGAGGCTACTTTGTACTTCCACCACGAGGGCCGCCGTGTGCTCCTCTGTTCAGAGAGAGCGTTCAGTATTTCCATTGACCGTAATGACTCCGCGAGGGCCTGCCATCTTGAGCTTGAGATATGCGTAGTGCGGCACCGCATTGAACTTTGCAAATGCGGTTCGCCCGAGCAGGGCGTGACAGCCACTGCAGAACGGGACTATGTCGAAGATTAACTCCTCGCTTCGGAAATTATCCGGGGATCCGAAGACCACTTCAAGTGTAACTGAGCCTGTACAGCTAGCCTCTACACCTGGTATGACGCCTTTAAAGGTCGTCTTTGTGGGTTTAATCCTTGAGGGATCTATGCCCATTTTCCGCACTGTATCCTGGTAAAGTTGGTTCAGGCAACTGCCGCCGTCCATGAGGACCCTAGTGAGGTGAAATCCGTCAATGATTGGGTCTAGAACCAATGCGGCGAATCCGCCATGACGAATGCTAGTGGGGTGGTCCCTTCGATCAAAAGTGATCAGGCAGGAAGACCAAGGGTTGAACTTTGGGGCGACTGGCTCCAACGCATATACGTCCCTGAGCGCACGCTTCCGTTCCCTTTTGGGGATGTGGGTTGCGTATATCATGTTCACCGTCCGCACTTGTGGGGGGAAGCCCTTCTGTCCTCTGTTGTTCGGCGGACGGGGCTCCTCCTAGTCATCACTATGGAGCCCCTTGTCTCTGTTTTCGGCACTTAACTTGCCTGCCTGCTTGAACACCCAACAATCCCTGTTGCCGTGATTGGCTGGTTGTTCGGGGGTGCCATGTATCTGGCATGAGCGATCGAGTATCCGGTCTAAACTGGATGGGCCCGAAGGATTTCTTTTGAATGGCTTCTTCCGCTGACCGGGTTTAGAGCCTCTGAATCCGGCATTAACTGTCGTATCCTCAGTATTGTCGCCGTTAATGCGGCGCTTGTTCTTGTTGCGACGCGACCTGCCATTGTTGTCCTTAGTATCTGAATTACCCTGGCTCTTCGTCATGTTATTACTGCGAGCTAGGCAGCTCTCTTCTCTCGCGCAAAAGCAGGTCATGAGTGTTGTGAGGGCTGCCATGGATTTCAGCTTTTCCTGTCCAAGATGCCGGGCAAGCCATTCGACACGGATATTATGTTTGAAAGCTGCGAGAGCCTTTGTGTCCGGACAGTCAACTATTTGATTTTTCTTGGTTAGGAACCGTGTCCAGAATTGTCTGGCCGATTCCTCTGGCTGCTGAATTATGTGGCTTAGGTCATCGACGTCTGGTGGTCGCACATAAGTGCCCTGGAAGTTGTCGAGGAATGCGGATTCCAGGTCCTCCCAGCAACCAATTGACTCTGCTGGCAAGCTGTTAAGCCAATGCCGAGCTGGACCTGTAAGCTTGAGTGGGAGGTATTTTATGGCGTGTAGATCATCACCGCGGGCCATGTGGATATGAAGGAGATAATCCTCGATCCATACCGCAGGTCTGTTGGGCGATCGTGTGATTCGATGTTTACGGGTTTAAACCCTTCGGGGAATTGATGATCCATTACTTCATCTGTGAAGCATAGTGGGTGTGCGGCGCCTCTTTACTGGGCTATATCATGACGTAGCTCATATGAGCCTTGCCTGCCCTGTTCGGCCTGGCCGTATTTGCCATATCCGGCGCGACGGTTATCGTCACGGGTCGTGGGGCGCCCACGCGATCCGTAGATCGATCTTGTTTGCCTTGCCTTGTCCTCCAATATGTCTTGCAGATCTGGTGCGTTTCCCTGTGCCTTGGTACTTTTTGAGCGGTGCCGGGGTGCGGCTTGAGTTGAGGGCCGAAAGGCCTCTCTGTCGCGGCGACGGGGTGGCCGATCGGCCGCATCATACGCTGGTGATGTAGGTTTAGTTGCTATCTCCTCTAGTTTGGGCAGCAGCCTGCGCTTTGGGTAGCTCTTGGAGGGGCGTTCGAGTTTGTACTCTTCGGCCGCCAGGACTTCAGTCCATCTGTCGGCTAGAAAATCTTGGTCAGCTCTAAGCTGCTGCTATTTTATTTCGAGGCTGCTTGCTGTGGCCATAAGCTTGCGTTTGAAACGCTCTTGTTCGACGGGATCCTCAGGCACGACAAATTCGTCATCGTCGAGGCTTGCCTCGTCTTCAGAGGGAGTCATATAATTGTCGTCCTCAACTTCTCTGTCTGCCGCTCCCTCATGAGGGCTGGCTTCCCCATCCTCCTGAGCTGAATCCTGCTGGAGGGGGTTGTCTTTGGCACTGTCCGGGGTGTTATTGTCTCTAGTGCTGGACTCACCTTTTTTCCTTTGGCGGGATTTAGAGCGGCGCCGCTGACGTCGGCGCTTAGGTTGTTTCTTGGAGGGGTCATCCTCCGTTTTTCCATCGCCATTCCCTTCTTTTGGGGTGTCCACCATGTATATGTCATATGACGAGGTGGCTTTCCAATGCCCTATAGGCGCTGGTTCTTGGTCGTCTCCTTCATCAGCGTCCATACCGTCGATGTCTTCAGAGTCGAAGTCGAGCATGTCGGTTAAATCGTCGATAGTGGCTACGAAGTGGGTGGTGGGTGGGTTTCGAATTTCTTCGTCGTCCGCATCCCAACCTTGCTGACCATAGTACGGTTAGGACTCTCCTGACAAAGAGAGAGACTTTAGTGAATTCAGGATGTCGCCAAAGGGCAAGTGCTGAAAGATGTCCGCGGCGGTGAACTCCATGATCGGATCCCAATTGGGTTCGATCGGAAGGGGCGCGGAAGATTCGTAGTCTGGAAAGGAGTCCGGCACCTTGGAGTCACGGGCTCCGCGAGGGACAAGATTGGTGTTCGGCTCGATCACTGTAGAGATTGCAGCCCCCGAGGCGGCGTCTAGCCACCCGTCCTCGAGCGGCGCAGTCGGCTCCGAGCTGAGGGTCGGAGCAGACACCTGAGCGGCGCTCTGGGCACTGTCCGGCGGTAGAGCTAGATCATGCCCATCATGACAGCGCGGCACGCTCGACTGCGGCTCGAATCCATCAAAGATCAAGTCTTCGCGGATGTCAGCCGTGTAGTTTAAACTTCTAAATCTGACCTGATGGCCAGGGGCGTAGCTTTCGATCTGCTCCAGATGGCCAAGCAAATTGGCCCGTAGTGCAAAGCAGCCGAATACGAAGATCTGTCCGGGGAGTAAAGTCTCACCCTGGACCGCGTCGTGGTTGATGATCGAAGAATCCAGCGGGCCTAAAGGTGACGACACAGAGGAACTCTCAATGAAAGCACCAATGTCGGTGTCAAAACCGGCGGATCTCGGGTAGGGGGTCCTGAACTGTGCGTCTAGGCGGATGGTAACAGGAGACAAGGGACACGATGTTTTTACCCAGGTTCGGGCCCTCTCGATGGAGGTAAAACCCTACTCCTGCTTGATTAATATTGATGATATGGGTAGTACAAGAGTTGATCTACCACGAGATCAGAGAGGCTAAACCCTAGAAGCTAGCCTATGGTATGATTGTTGTTCGTTCTACGGACTAAAACTCTCCAGTTTATATAGACACCAGAGAGGGCTAGGGTTACACAGAGTCGGTTACAAGGGGAGGAGATCTACATATCGAATCGCCAAGCTTGCCTTCCACGCCAAGGAAAGTCCTATCCGGACACGGGACGAAGTCTTCAATCTTATATCTTCATAGTCCGGGAGTCCGGCCAAAGGTCACAGTCCGGCCATCCGGACACCCCCTAATCCAGGACTCCCTCAGAGCCTGTGGAGGATTTCCGCGGTCAACTGTCTTGATTTCCGGAGCTTTGCGATATCCTCCTCTGTGACAGAGGAAGCCACCCACCGGCTTTGAAGGCTGGATCCGGACATGATTGGGATCATGAAGAAATTGAACCTTGGGCACTGGATCTCGAGGTGGGAGAACAAAGAACTAGCATAGAAGAGAAAGGACGGGTCTTAGCCCTTTGATAGAGGCAATGAATCTCAAGTGCCCTGAGGGAGTCCAGGATTAAGGGGTGTCCGGATGACCGGACTATAACCTTTGGCCGGACTCCTGGACTATGAAGATACAAGATTGAAGACTTCGTCCCGTGTCCGGATGGGATTTTCCTTGGCGTGGAAGGCAAGCTTAGCGATACGGATATGTAGATCTCCTCCCATTGAAACCGACTGCATGTAACCCTAGCCCTCTCCGGTGTCTATATAAACCGGAGGGTTTTAGTCCGTAGGACGAACAACAATCATACCATAGGCTAGCTTCTAGGGTTTAGCCTCTCTGATCTCGTGGTAGATCTACTCGTGCACGACCCATATCATCAATATTAATCAAGCAGGAGTGGGGTTTTACCTCCATCGAGAGGGCCCAAACCTGGGTAAAAACATTGTGTCCCTTGTCTCCTGTTACCATCCGCCTAGACGCACAGCTCGGGACCCCCTACCTGTGATCCGCCGGTTTTGACACCGACATTGGTGCTTTCATTGAGAGTTCCTCTGTGTCTTCATCTTTAGGCCCGATGGCTCCCCCGATCATCGACAATGATGCGGTCCAGGGTGAGACTTTTGTCCCCGGACAGATCTTCATATTCGGCGGCTTTGCACTGCGGGCCAATTCGCTTGGCCATCTGGAGCAGATCAAAAGCTACGCCCCTGGCCATCAGGTCAGATTTGGAAGTTTGAGCTACACGGCTGACATCCGGGGAGACTTGATCTTCGACGGGTTCGAGCCACAGCCGAGTGCGCCGCACTGTCACGTTGGGCATGATCTAGCTCTGCCGCCGAACAGTGCCCAGGAAGCCGCCCCAGTGTCCGCTCTGGTCCTTAGCTCGCAGTCGACTGCTCCAATCGAGGACGGGTGGCTGGACACCGCCTCGCGGGCTGCAATCTCTATGGTGATCGAGCCAAACACCAGCCTTGTCCTTTGCGAAGCTTGTGACTCCAAGGTGCCGGAATCCTTTCCGGACTCCGAACCTTCCGCGCCCCTGCCGATCGAACCCGATTGGGCGCCGATCATGGAGTTCGCCGCCGCAGACATCTTTCGGCACTCGCCCTTCGGCGACATTCTGAATTCACTAAAGTCTCTCTCTTTATCAGGAGAACGCTGGCCGAACTTTGGTCAGCAAGGATGGTATGTGGATGACGAAGAAATTCGAAGCCCACCCACCACCCACTTCGTAGCCACTATCGATGATTTAACCGACATGCTCGACTTCGACTCCGAAAACATCGACGATATGGACGACGATGTAGGACACGAACAGGAACCAGTGCCTATAGGGCACTGGACAACCACCCCATCTCACGATGTATACATGGTGTACACACATAAAAGAAAAGACGACAAGGAACAAAGGGACACAACAAGGGATCGTTCCCTCGAAAAGCAGTCAAAGCGGCGGCGTAAGCGCCGCTCCAAACCCCACCTTGACAGAGACGCAGCGACAGAGCAAGGCGAACCTACGGACGATGAACATGTCATCGAGCAACCGTCTGAACAGGGCAACTTGGGTAAACAAACTGAACAACCCATCTCCGGCGAAGATAATAGTCCGGACGACCTCACGCCGGACAAGTTGCTGAAGCAGAAGAACCTCCACAAAAGGCTCGTCGCCACTCCGCGTAGCCTGAAAAAGCAGAAGCGGAAGCTCAAAACAGCGGAAGATGCACTCAGAATTTGATGGGTCAAAGTACTCAACACCGCAGACAAATATGGCGACAGTCGCCACACAAAGAGCTATACGAAGCGAAAATTGCTGCCGGAATTTGATGAGGAGGCGTTAGAGCCCCCGCAATCAAAAACTAAGGAAGCCACCAGGTCGGATAAACAACCCCATGGCCAACATAGAGCGGCAAATGGCGCCGCACACAAGACGGCACGTGATCCGCACAAGGATTCACATCAAAAAGACGGCCCAGCCAGATCTATCTACGGGCCAAGAAAGCAAGCTCTTGTAAGAAATGCAACGCAACAAGTATCCGAACATCACGGCACACCCAAATATAGGAGTGCCGCACACCCCCTATGTTTCACCGATGAGGTGCTGGACCATGAATTACCAGCGGGATTCAAGCCCGTAAACATAGAGGCATACGACGGAACAATAGACCCTGGAGTCTGGATTGAGGATTATATCCTCCACATACACATGGCTAGAGGAGATGACCTCCACGCCATAAAATACTTACCCCTCAAGCTCAAAGGGACAGCCCGGCAGTGGCTTAAAAGCCTTGCCGAAAACACCATCGGAAGTTGGGAAGAGCTCGAGGATGCTTTTCGGGAAAATTTTCAAGGGACCTATGTCTGACCTCCGGATGCAGACGATCTAAGTCATATAACGCAACAACCCGGAGAGTCAGCCCGGAAACTCTAGAACAGGTTTCTTACTAAAAAGAACCAGATAGTCGACTGTCCGGACGATGAAGCCTTAGCAGCTTTCAAACACAGCATTCCAGACGAATGGCTCGCCAGACACCTCGGCCAAGAAAAGCCAAGAACAATGGACGCATTAACAAGCCTCATGACCCGCTTTTGCGCAGGAGAGGATAGCTGGTTGGCAAGAAGCAGTACCAGTGACCCAAGTACATCCGTAGTTAGGGATGGAAACGGGAAACTGCGACATAGCAAGGACCAGCGTCGGACCAAGGGAACAGCCCGAAGAGCACGACAGTCAACGTCGGATTCAAAATATCTCGGCAGAATCAGAAAAAGCTGCCCCTCAAGGATAACAGGGACGAGCTATCTAACCTAAACAAAATCTTGGACAAAGTATGCCAAATCCACAGTACTCCCGGGAAGCCTGCAAACCATACCCACAGAGATTGTTGGGTCTTCAAGCAATCCGGCAAACTCAATGCCGAACACAAGGGGCTCAACATATCAAGCGAGGACAATGACGAACCCCACAAGCAGAGCACTGGAGAACAAAAGAAGTTCCCACAAGAAGTCAAAACAGTAAACTCACTTCACGTGACAAAAGGGAAAAACAGAGTGGCGCCTATAGAGATACGCACCATACAACCTATCCCAGAGGGGTCCCGCTACTGGTTGTTAACACCAATCACCTTCGACCATCAGGATTACTCTAGAAGTATCCGGAACGCAGGCTGGACTGCCTTGATATTAGATCCGATAATTGACGGACTCCACTTTACACAAGTCCTAATGGACGGCGGCAGTGGTCTAAACCTGCTATATCAGGACACAATCCGCAAAATGGGGATAAACCCAACAAAAATTCGCCATGGCAACACTTCCTTTCAAGGGGTAATGCCAGGCCCAGATACCCATTGTACGGGCTCTCTCCTGTTAGAAGTTATGTTCGGCTCCCCCGACAACTTCCGCCGCGAAACGCTAACCTTCCACATTGCCCCATTTACAAGTAGCTATGAAGCACTACTAGGACGCGAAGCTTTCGCCCGCTTTAACGCAATACCGCATTATGCGTCCCTTACGCTTAAAATGCCCGCGAGGCATCATCTCATTAAAGGGAAATATTGAGTGTTCCTCGAGCACGGAAGACTGTGCGGCTGCCTTGACAGCCACACACTAAACCAGCTTCACTAACCAAAGCACCTAAACAGGTCGTTCAGACCCCGGACATGGCTAGACGAGTCCGGCGTAAACATACAAGGGCTTACTAGCCGCATACCCCCGTACAAGGGGCTCCGCGCGTGTACAATAAGAGACAATAAAGCTCAATTCTACCCATTTTCTGAATTATACTTTGTTTATTTAATATAACATAGATTTCCGCATGATCTTTTTCAACTAAGTTCCTCTCTTTTACAGATGAACATCGTGCTACACCCGTCCAGGATACGGCACAACGGAGACATAGGTGCAGACGTGCAGTAGGGACCCGTTCCAAGGATTCTTTTAGATTAAGACCCTGCGTAAACCTTTTTCACTGTCTCTTATTGATACACATCTCCTGGTTTCTTGTTATAACCGAGGAGGAGGCTGGCGTCTTGGCATGTGGCCACATCAGAATTTTCCGCGTACTTGGACAACAGGGGCTTCACCAAGAGCACTGTTCAGCCCATTTTCATAAAGACCGAATACCTTAGGGAGTGTTCGGCATCGCGAGTTTGGCCTTATATATATCAGCTCCGAATCATGTCTTTGGTCAAATGTTGGGTTTGCTCGGCTCATGTGTTTTGCTGCCTTATGTTCCGCTCTATCAGCTAACTTGGCACTAGGAGAACTACTGCGATTGTACCCCGGTTCGGCCAGGCGAGCACCTCAGTAGAGAAAGCCGAAAACTGACTTTCATGATATAGCGTAAGACTGGTCAACCACTCGATGACCCGCCGGAATCTTTAGGATTCCTACGCATTGACGAAGGGCCATTTCCCGGCAAGGCACACACGCGCCCCAAATTCGGGTGAGTGCGGTGCCCCTAGGAGCTAGATAGTAGCCCCACTATCAAACTCCTATGGTTAAGTGAAAGTGATAAAGCATTATAGTCCGGTTGCCTATTTTGCTGTGCTATCACCTCCTTAATAGGACCAAGATGTTGGATCAAGTGTGAAAATGCGCCTTCTGCGAACACCCCCGCATTATATGTGTGGGGGCTGAAGCCGAAGACTGCCATCTTTCAGGTTATACACACATATACATTAAACGGCCGCACAGGAGGTATTCTAATTCTTGAAGGCACAAGTATAAAAAGCTTTTATATTCCATCGAAACATTGTTTTACAATATAACATCCTTCGAGCACTGCGTCTCTATTAAATGAGCGCCCTGCAGAACTTCCTAAAAATAGTGCTCGGCAGGTACTCGGCTCTCGTTCGAATCTTGGGATGCAACAGTAATGGCCATCATATCCGCCCAGTATGTCTTAACACGGGCAAGAGCCATCTGCGCACCCTCTATGCACGCTGACCTCTTCATTGCATTAATATGCGACACCGCACCGAGGAGCTGTTGCACCAAGCTAAAATAACTCTTCGGCTCGGGCCTTTTCGGCCACAGATGACTTGCGACATACTTCATGGCGATTCCGGATAACCTATTCAGCTCTGCCCATGCGGCCAAACGATCGGTTAATGGAAGTGGGCACTCTGGATTGTGGAACTGCGACCAAAAAAGCTTTTCCACTTTGTGGTCCTCTTGATCGCGGAAGTGTTCGGCCGCGTCCGCGGCACTCGCCGCCAAGTCCAGATAAGTGTTCGCCGCACACCACTGCCATTCTAACGGAGCATATTTAGGATCCCCGAACTTCATCCGCAGCATAAAGGGCTTTCCAGCTGTGATATCTCCGGCCTGACGTAGCTCCTCCTTCATAGCTCTCATCGTAGAGCGAGTATCCTTGGCCTCGGTAGTGACCTTCTCTAGGTCCTTCTGTGCCACCCGATCTTCTTTTTCAAGAAGCTTGTAGCGGTCGGCAGCATTCTTCAACTTTATAGCCATCTCGGCCATTTCCTTCTTGCTTTGGCAATGAGGAGCATGTTCGGCTTTCAGCTCTTCAGCCACCTTTAAGGCAGCCACATCTCTTTTCCTGGCCTGCTCCTTGGCTCGGGCAAGTTCTGCCTGAACGTTCTCCATGGCAGCAGCACCATCTGCATCAAGCACACATGTTGTAAGGTATGGGTATCAAGCTCCTTTTACCAGGTGTCTTCGGAGAAATTACACACCTTGTGCCTCCTCCAGCCTCTTGTTGACAAGCGCGAGGTCGGCATCAAGCTCCTCTTACCAGGTGTCAAGTTGCCGCTTTAGCTCGGCAAATTCATCAGTCCGGCTAGCCACCGGACACTTCGCCACCTACATAGGAAAGGCGACATATTATACCTGGGATTATGATCCTCGACGCGCCGTCATTTTTGACAACGCACAGTATCTCAGGGGCTACTATGTATACAGGGCGCATCTTATATATGCGGATCTGTCAAAAGGTACATCATTTCGCGTACCTCAAAACCTGTCAGTAACATCCTGACGGCCTCATACAACCCGCTCTCCGCGGATGAAATCCTTCCAATTATCGTATCCATCAACGCGCGGTGTTCTTATGAGATAGACGCTCACCCGAGCAGATCCTTCAGCTCCTCTGACCGTGCACCTGACGGTGCCAGACTCGTCCGATGGCCTTTTTCGAAGGCCGGACACGGAGGGCCCTGGGGGGCCATACGACTGCCTTCTGGCCCTGCCGGATTTGGAGAAACCCTCCGTGACGACACCTCAGGGTCGCCCGCCTCGCAAGGCGGTACGGCAGGGGGAGGCGTTCGGCCCTCCATCATCTCCGGACGAAGATCCCCCAAAGATGAGCTCTACTGGGAAGGGCTGAGATCCAAACTACAAGGTAAAATTTTGGTTATCTTCCTCAAAAATATTACAGGGATGTCGCTCATTTTGAAACCCCCCCCTCTTTACTTACGGCTTGGTGGAGAGCTGATCCCCTCGGGGGCGCAATGCGAGCGAGGCACCCCCCGGTGCCGGACCCTCTGACAAAGATTTCATCCCCTGCTTTGAGACCATGGCCTCCGGGTCTTCAGAGGCGGTCCTCTTCTTCCCCTGGTTAGAGGAATTCTCAATTCCTCATTTCCTGACAGCCTCCGTTGGGGAGGCGGTAGCTTCCTTGCTCCCCTCTTCACCTTCTTCCAAAGGCGCAACCTCCAGCATCCTGGTTAACACGGGATCCGACGTAGTCTCGGGGAGGGGGGCCGGACACCTGATTAGCTTTGCTTTCACTATCCACTCTTGTTTAAGGGACAACTCTTTTAAGGGAAATTTTTATTATAAATATACGGATAGCGTGTCCTGGTACAGGGCTACTTACTTGAGTATCTGGGCGATTGCAGCTCAGACCTGCGTCCTCAGACGAGTCCGGACTTATTGCTTGTGATCCAAAGAACAATTTGTACATCTCCATGGGCGTCGCGCCCACAAAATGTTGGAGGGCACGTGGTCCTTCCGGATTAAACTCCCACAGGCGGAGGGGGCGACGTTTGCAGGGCAGGATGCGGCGAATCAACATAACCTGCGTCACTATGGCCAGATTGATACCTCTTTCTAGCAGATCTCGAACGCGGCCCTGCAACAAGGGCACGTCCTTGGACGGCCCCCAGCTAAGACCTTTATTAACCCATGACGCTATCTGTGGTGGGGGACCCGAGCGAAAGGCAGGCGGAGCCACCCATTTGGTGCCCCTGGGAGCTGTGATATAAAACCACTCTCGTTGCCATAAGCTGAACTCCTCTTGAAAAGAGCCCTCGGGCCATGGAGCGTCGGCATTCTTGCTTATAACATCACCTTCGCACTCTGCGTGCTGCCCCTCGATCATCTTCGGCTCTACTTTGGTGGTCTTAAGCCACAATCCGAAGTGAGGAGTAATACGGAGGAAGGCCTCGCACACGACAATGAACTATGAGATATGGAGGATGGACTCCAGAGGTAAGTCGTGAAATTCCAGCCCGTAATAAAACATGAGCCCCCTCACGAAGGGGTCCGTCGGGAAGCCTAGCCCCCGAATGAAGTGAGACGCGAACACCACGCTCTCACCAGGCTTGGGAGTGGGAATAACCTGCCCTTGAGCAGGCAGCCTATGCGAGATTTCACCGGTTAGATACTTGACATCTCTTAGCTTTAGCACGTCTTCTTCCGTAACGGAGGAAGGCGTCCACCAGCCTTGAAGGTCGGAGCCGGACATCATCGGAGGTCTGAAGCGCCTGAATCAGGAGCTTTGGGTGTTGGAACTCAAGGTGAGAGGCGGATTTGATTGAGATTGAAAGAAAGGAGTCGAGCCTTGGTATCTTTATAAAGAGGTTGAATACCAAGAGCCCTCCCCGTGGCCGTTTGGGACTCGCCTTCGATTGAGGAGACATACCAATAGGCACGATGGGGTTACCCACGCCCGTATTGATGAGAATCCCGGAATATGGGGACACGATCTCTGCTTTGACAAGACGTGCCAAGGAAACCGCCTCACTAAACACGCTGAGGTAGGACAGTAAAACGATTCAAATAAAGGCTTGGCCGTGGTGTAATGTCACGCTGCGGAATACGTCAGCAGATTAGATTTGTACAAAATATTATTCTCTCTATCGTGGTATGTGGAACTTATTTTGCAGAACCGGACGCCGTCCTTGTGTTCAAAATCTTCTATGAAGTATTCGGAGGAGGAACCCGCCCTGCAATGTTGAAGACAATCTGCGTGCCGGACTTGTCGTCATTGTACACTGTTTCAGGGGCTACTGAGGGAGTCCTGGATTAGGGGGTGTCCGGATGACCGGACTATAACCTTTGGCCAGACTCCTGGACTATGAAGATACAAGATTGAAGACTTCGTCCCGTGTCCAGATGGGATTTTCCTTGGCATGGAAGGCAAGGTTGGCGATACGGATATGTAGATCTCCTCCCATTGTAACCGACTCCGTGTAACCCTAGCCCTCTCCGGTGTCTATATAAACCGGAGGGTTTTAGTCCGTAGGACGAACAACAATCATACCATAGGCTAGTTTCTAGGGTTTAGCCTCTCTGATCTCGTGGTAGATCTACTCTTGTACTACCCATATCATCAATATTAATCAAGCAGGAGTAGGGTTTTACCTCCATTGTCAGGGATATACCCCGCGGTGTAACCCCGCCGGAAGTGTAACCCGGCCGGACTTGGCGACTCACGAATGACATGCCCTGGTGACTTATGGGTGACCTGGCAAGCAGATCAGAGGAGCGTCAAGACCCGGGGGCCCAGGAGGTTCAAGGCCCAGAAGGCCGGCTTACGTCATGATAGGCCGGGTTAAGAGGAAAGGCGTAAGGAGTATCTCCCTTACAAGGAATGAAGACCCGGACTTGTATCCGGCTTGTAGTACAGATTGGTTAGTCCTACTAGGAGTCCACATGTAACCCGCCCCTCTAACTTATATAAGGAGGGGCAGGGCTCCCCAAAGAGGGACAAGAAACAAGAAACAATATCTAGGGCTAGACACAAAGGGGGAGCCGGCTTACGACGACTCTTCTCATGAGCATAATGAGACCTAGCCACAAACAGCATGTAGGGTTGTTACCGGATGATGTTTCCCGGGGCCCGAGGTTGTCTAATCCCTTGTCTTATGTTGCGTCTCTCGATTCCTCTCAACCCCTCTCAAGCTACCATATAGATGCGTTGGCCTCGCGACTAAGTCCTCACACTAGGACATCTGACGTGTTAATTCAATGACAGTTGGCGCCCACCGTGGGGCTTGTGCACGGTGGTGTTGAGTTCTTGAAGGGCACTATCCCAGGGATCGACAAGCTCCGCCCAGCTTATTGAAGAAGTTCCGGTCGACTTATCAGGGAGTTCCAGCTGGCTCACTGAAAAAGTTCCGACCGCCTTAACGAAAGGTTCCGTCTAAATCGCCGAAAAAGTTCTGACCGCCTCGACGAAAGGTTCCGTCTGAATCGGCGAAAAGTTCCGACCGCCTCGACGAAAGGTTCCATCTGAATCGGCGAAAGGTTCCGACCGCCTCAACGAAAGGTTCCGTATGAATCACCAAAGAGTTCCGATCGCCTCGACGAAAAGTTCGGTCTGAATCGCCGAAGGGTTCCAGCCGAATCGCCGAAAGGTTTTGTTTGAGTCATCAAAGAGTTCTGACTTAGGCTACAGAAAAGTTCCGGATTATCAAAAGTTCCGGCCGGATTATCAAGAGGTTCCGGTTTAAAAGTTCCGGATTATCAAAAGTTCCGGCCGGATTATCAAGAAGTTCTAGATTATCAAAAGTTTTGGCTAGATTATCAAGAGGTTCCGGTTTAAAAGTTCCGGATTATCAAGAGGTTCTGGTAAAAAAGTTCCATCAAGAGGGCCCAAACCTGGGTAAAAACATCGTGTCCCTTGTCTCCTGTTACCATCCACCTAGACGCACAGTTCGGGACCCCCTACCCGAGTCCTCCGGTTTTGACACCGACATGCCCCATCTTAGGACTTCAAAACTGCCTATTCCCAAGGAATCTTGCCAACAGAACGGTTGGGTTATTCACACCTGTATTGATGAGAATCCCGCAATAAGGGGACACGATCTCTGCTTCGACAAGACGTGCCAATAAAACTGCATCTAGAAATATGGAGCGGTGGGCTAAAAGATAGTTCGAATAAAGACCGGACGGTGATGTGACGTTAGGCTATGAAAAGTTGTCAGCAGATTGGACTCGTGAAATATTATACTCTCTATGGTTGTATGTGGAATTAGTTTTGCAGAGCGGACACGTTTCCTGTGTTCGAAGGAAGATTTGGAGTATACAGAGGAGGAACCCGCCTTGCAATGCCGAAGACGATCTGCACGTCGGAGTGCCGAAGACGATCAGCGCGCCATACACCTCGTCATTGAATCCTGGTTCAGGGGCTACTAAGGGAGTCCCGTATTAAGGGGTCCTCGGACAGCTGGACTATTGATGTAGGCCATACTGATGGACTATGAAGATACAAGATAGAATACTTCGTCCCGTGTCCGGATGGGACTCTCCTTAGCGTGGAAGGCAAGCTTGGCGATCATATATGAATATTCATTTCTCTGTAACTGACTTTGTACACCCCTAGTCCCCTCCGGTGTCTATATAAACTAGAGGGCTTAGTCCGTAGAGGCAGAGATATACATATACACAATCATAACCTCATAGGCCAGACTTCTAGGGTTTAGCCATTACGATCTCGTGGTAGATCAACTCGTGTAATACTCATATCATGAAGATCAATCAAGCAGGAAGTAGGGTATTACCTCCATAGAGAGGGCCCGAACCTGGGTAAACATCGTGTCCCCCGCCTCCTGTTACCATCGACCTTAGACGCATAGTTTGGCACCCCCTGCCCGAGAACCGCCGGTTTTGACATCAACACCCCCCCTCGGGGCACCCACCCTGGTGCCGCTTTGGCCCATTGGGTTCCTTCTGGTCCATAAAAAATCTCTATGGAGTTTCGTTACGTTTGGACTCCGTTTGGTATTGATTTCCTGCAATGCAAAAAAAAGGAAAAAAACAGCAACTGGCACTGGGCACTTGGTCAATAGATTAGTCCCAAAAAATGATATAAAGATGCTATAAAATGATTGTAAAACATCCAAGAATGATAATATAATGATATGAATACTTCATAAATTATAGATCCGTTGGAGACGTATCATGGAGCGGGTGATGATCCCGGCGATCGACGGTGGGCTGGCGGCCACGGCGGTCGGTGATGGGGTGCCGGCCACGACCACCACCTCCCACCATTGGGCCATGATGGTGGAGCGGCTGATGGCCATGGTGGCCGGCAGTGGGGTGGCGGGCACGTTGGCCACCTCCCGCCTTCGGGCCGCGGCGGTGGAGCGGGCGATGGCCCTGGCTTTCGATGGAGTTGTGCCGACAACGACGGCCGACAACATTTGCCGACGGGCACCAGCGGCCGAGCGTGTGGTGGGTTTTCCGCGCACACCCAATAGGGACGCCACACGCACTACACTACGCTGGGGACTGCGCCACCGACGCGGTGTAGCCTCTCAGCTGGAGTTGTGCTCTGATGACAGTAGAGTGGCTGAGCGACGATGATGGACCGGTGCCATTAGCGATTGTGGGAGAAGCAGATGAGATAAGCTACTGCGAGGGAGGGGAAAATGTGACGCAGGACTCGTCGGTCGTGAGGGTTCATATAGTAGGCTGGTAAGCATTGCGATTTTTGGAGGATTTCACTGAGTCGGGCAGGAAGCTTGCGCGGGAACCTGCACGGTTGTGCGGGAACGGGCTCACCAACATTTGGCCAAATAATGCCCCTGTGTGCTTCTCAAGCTTGCGCTCGAACCATCTGCGGCAGGCCAGCAGTGGGGTGACAGCACGTGTGAGAGTAACATGCATTAACATTTTGTTTAATAATAAATGTTTGCAATTTATTTACCTACTATACCCCCGTCCTGGTTTATAAGTAGGATTTAATTAATAAAATATTAATGCATCTCGCCAGAGATTATATCGTTGGATTCATATTTGAACATAGTTTCCAGTTATATAATTTTTGTAACATGCATTAACATTTTGTTGGTTAAATTTGAGGTTATATACCAGCAAGCGTTTGCCCACAACACACACGGCTTATTCCATCACAAACAACTAGGATGGATCAACTGTATGCCAATATTGCACACGCAACTCTAATCTGATTCGTGCTTGATGTCTCTGACATCGCTCACACATTTCGTATTTGAAAGGATCGAGAAGAGGTGTCTAGAGGGGGGTGATTAGACAATCAACACACATAGTTGACAGTTTTTCATCTCTTTAAGTTGAAGTGGAGATTTGGCACAAGTTTAACCATTCACAATGCAAATCAAGCAAGCATGCAAAGAGTATATGAGCAACGGAGAGTAAAGCATGCAACTTGCAAGAAAGTAAGGGGATGGGATTGGAGTGTGCAAACGCAATAGGAGACACGGATGTTTTTGGCGTGGTTCCGATAGGTGGTGCTATCGTACATCTACGTTGATGGAGACTTCACCCCACCAAGGGTAACGGCTGCGCGAGTCCACGGAGGGCCACCCACGAAGGGTCCATGAAGAAGCAACCTTGTCTATCCCACCATGGTCGTCGCCCACGAAGGACTTGCCTCACTAGGGTAGATCTTCAGGAAGTAGGCGATCTCCTTGCCCTTACAAACTCCTTGGTTCAACTCCACAATCTTGACGGAGGCTCCCAAGTGAGACCTAACCAATCTAGGAGACACCACTCTCCAAAAGGTAATAGATGGTGTGTTGTTGATGAACTCCTTGCTCTTGTGCTTCAAATGATAGTCTCCCCAACACAAAACTCTCTCTCTCACACAGGATTGGAATTTAGTGGAAAGAAGATTTGGGTGGAAAGCAACTTGGGGAAGGCTGGAGATCAAGATTCGTGTGGTAGGAATGGAATATCTTGACCTCAACACAAGGGTAGGTAGTTCTCTCTCAGAAAATGTATGTTGGAAGTGTAGGCATGTTCTGACAGCTCTCTCCACGAATGAAGAGTTGGTGGAGGGGTATATATAGCCTCCACACAAAATCTAACCGATACAGACAACTTACTAAACTCGATGGGACTGAATCGTGAAACTCAGTCAGACCGATTTAGTTCAGGATGTGACCATTAGGTATTTTGGTGGGACCAACATGTCAACTCGGTGGGACCGATATCGTTAGGGTTAGGGCATAATGTAATCTCGATGAGACCGATTACACAAACTAGATGAGACCGATTTTGCTAATAGACAAACAGAGAGTTGGTCAGGCAAACTCGGTGGGACCGATTCGCTCATCTCGGTTGGACTGGAGCGTTACGAAAGGGAAACAGAGAGTTTGCATTGCAATCTCGGTGGGACCAATCGCTCAGCTCGGTTTGACCAAAACGTTACGGAGGGAAATAGAGAGGTTACGATCCCATCTCGGTGAGACCGAAAAGACTAGGGTTTCTAGCAGTGGCTATGTCAACTAAACTCGATGGCGCCAGATAGAAAGTTCCAGTGGGGCTGAGTTTGACTTTTGGTTTGGGACATATGTGGATGTGAGAAAGTGGTTGAGGGCTTTGGAGCATATCACTAAGCACTTTGAGCAAGCAAGCCATTAAGCAACACCTCATCTCTTCTTCATAGTATTGGCTTTCCTATGGCTCAATGTGATCTTGGATCACTAAAAGTAAAATGTAGAGTCTTGTGCTTTGAGCTTCAGCCAATCCTTTGTCCTTAGCATCTTGAAGGGGTTCCACATCCTCTAGTCCAAGCCACTCCATTGTTGAACTTATCTGAAACATACTAGGTAAGAGTATTAGTCCAACAAGAGATACGTTGACATTAATTACCAAAATCACCCAGGGAGCACTTGTGCTTTCAATCTCCCCATTTTTGGTAATTGATGACAACATACATCAAAGCTCTACGTAAAGATATAGAGAATAACAAGTAAAGCTTTGGAAAGACATGTAACATGCATAGGCTCCCCCTACATGTATGAATCATGTAAATATGGAATATAGGAGCATGTGAATGCGTAAGCATGACAGAGTAAGCGATGTGTTACATGTATCTTGGCTATATGCATCAAAGCAAATGATGTGAATATAGGAAATGTACCTGCATGCTCATGAGTCCTTCTTGCAAACAGTATGTACATCAGCAAGAGATCCTCATACATATGACTGTGATGCATATACTTACCTTGTGGTCTTGAGTTGTCTTAGGAGGGAATCAACCTGCATAAACAAGGTTAGATAACACATATACACCTACTAGCCAGAGCAAACAAAAGAAACCACAAGAGTACCAAGACTGGGATGACATGTAAAGAGTGAGTACTAAGTACTCCATTGGATATAGACATGTCCCCAAAGGTAAAGATGTGAAATGAATTCAAGGATTTCCTTCCCTTAGATGTCTTGCTCCCCCTGAATCTAGCATGGGATACTGGGAGAAGATAGGAAACAGAAAATCAGAGCAAAGAAAAAAAACAGAGCTAATGCAAATAATCAAATATGAACATGTCTTTCCCCTCTTAAAGACATGTGACTTCTCTCCTCTTGAACACCAAGCATCTGGGTCTTTTTGAAGTGATACTTATGTCTCCTTGTAAAAGAACTCTCTCCCCTTGAGTATTTTCTTCCCCTGTAGAAATGATTAAGCTTTGATCTGATCTCTCTCTCCCCCTTTGACATCAATTTCCAAGAAGGGTTCTTCTGAATTTTTGTTACAAATGGGTTTGGTCCTTGAGTCACAGAACAAAGCAACAAGTTGAATGTGATGCTGGTATAGGACAAGAATCATTGAGTGGATCTGAATCAAAAAGAATATAGGAACAAGTGGAAAGATGTCTTTCCTGCTGTGAAATGGTTGGCACCGAGTTGTGTGCTTTGGTTGCACCGAAAGTATTCGATTGGACCGAAAACAACAGACCGGTGTGACCGAGTTCATCACAAAGAAAACACTTGTCACCTCAGCTCACTTGTCAAGTAAGATCTCACAAGGATTTGCAAGGAATTAACTAAAAGATTTGCAAAGAATTGGATGCAGGACAAAAAAGAATCAGAAAATAAATCTAGATGCAGTTTTTTTTGAAAGGGGAAACAAATATGCATGAGACAAATGCAAGAGCGCAGAAAAGAACACAAGAGAACTTCATCTAGAATTGGTCTGCGACAAAGTCACCTATGTTAGAGTATATTGACTTAGGAATCAAGTGAGATCACTTGATCATAGGTCATACTCATCGTTTAAGCTCAGGATAGGGTTATCATTTTTGGTTTAAGCATTTTGAAGTATTCACATCTTGTTGAGTTGCTTTGACTCATGACTTGGAGTCACTAGTAGAAAAAGGGCCTACAGTCCCAGTTGGTGAGGGCCTTTAGTCCCGGTTCATGAACCGGGACTAAAGGTTCGGTACTAATGCCCTGACCCTTTAGTCCCGGTTCAATCCAGAACCGGGATAGATGGGCCTCCACGTGGCCTGTCGCTGAGCCCAGGCAGGAGGGCCTTTGGTCCCGGTTGGTGGTACCAACTGGGACCAATAGGCATCCACGCGTCAGCATTTCTGTGGCTGGGGTTTTTGTTTTTTTTTAA
>NC_041383.1:45272963-45275436 GCF_002162155.2 Triticum dicoccoides
CGTGCTTGGTCGACGCTACGTACCATACATACATACGTATAGAGAGGACTAGCTAGACACGCTAGCTAGCTAGTAAGCAAACAGAAGATCGTCATGAACATATATGCATACAGAGAGAAGTGATATCGACCACCTCTCCTTCTCCGAGAGATTGGTCGAACAAACAAGTTCTCGTATATCTATCCGACACTACCGGCTACATATATACAATAATTATCTTTTACAAATATATAATCTCCTAAAATACGGACGCGTGGTCCACATAGTATTCTCCGTCTTCAGCGATCACGTGGTCAAGAAAGAATGCCGCCAATTCCTCTTGAATTGCTCGCATGCGATCTGGTGCTAGGAGTTCATCCCGCATCCGAAACATCTAATTTTAAGAAGGGGGTCAATACATATATATATATATATGAATGAATGAAACTCAACACAAATGATGGTAATAAAATAAAATTGTGAATATTTTTATTTACGCACTTCATATTGTTTGTCGGAGTAGCCCCGCTCACAGGTCGTGTGGCGGATGGACTCGCAAATGTAGTATCCACAGAAATCATTCCCTTGTTCCTGCCACAACCACTTTACAAGAAATGGGGGTCAATCAAACTGATAATTAGCAAGGATGCTAAATGGTATTGATGAAACTAGCGCTTGAATCACTAGGAGATGCCTGGAATATGCTACTATATAGTACTTACTTTTGGGTGCCTAAATTGCAGCTTCTTCGGTAGTCCCGGAGCTTTTTTGGTGAATTTTCTCCAAGCCCTGCCATACAAAGAAAACAATTACTTGATATCAGAAATGAACAAAGTTGCTGATATGGTGGATAATGATCGATTTAACTTACTTCTCGAGCATTTCAGTCATGTCCGCACACTCCTTGGGATCTTTTCGCTTGGAGTCTAAGACAGTTACTACTCCCTTCTCAAGCTTAATCTCTAGGAGAATATAGTGGTAGCTGCGCACACATGCATAACTCATCAATATTACATTACTATAACCTGGACTAATAAGGAAACCGAATATGCCACAAGACAGTAACACTCACTTGAAGTTGTAAGGAAAGAGTATTATATCTTTTTGTTCATTTATTTCCAACGATCGTAGCAAGTTGGCCTCGGTTTCTTGGGCACGATATTGAACCTCAGTTGCATCTATGAGGTACGTGTTAATGAACCCAATATCTCCCACTTGTCTTTTCTTCAATTCGGCAATCTTCAATCTGCATAATATAGTGAGGATAATTATAAATACATGCAAATGAAAGGGCTGAGTTATATAGAGAGACTTAATGACGGAAGTAGTACTACTTACAGATAGTAGGAGGTGACCGTTGCTTTATCGATGGCCAATTGATTGAAAAAATGATAGAACTCCTCAAATGGAATAGGCAACAGTTCAATTCCAAGGAGGTCATGCTCCTTTTTAACTCTCATATACAAAGTATTCCTCCCCTCAGACTCTTTGCAGGTTTTCATGTACCAATCATGCAATCTTCGCATCATCGTTGATAGAGAACTTTCATCTTTGACGAGAGGCTTCCCGTACTCGTATCTTTGTATCTGCACCTCCAAGATATCATAATGTACATCGTCGGGCAGGTAATTTGCAGGATTGCCATAACCGGGCACCATCCTCGGATCGACGATGTTGCTAGCAGGCACCTTGAGCGGGGGGCACGATTGCTTCGCTTGTTCGCCTCGGGGGGTGTCCATAGTTTCTACAAATATTTACAACATGGCAATTATTATTCAAACATGACAGATATGGATATATTAGTGGCAAACGTAGAACTAGCTAGCTAATCACAATAAGGAATCATATTAGTGGCCTCGATGCTGCTTCTCTAGGGTTTGGGGTGGCCTCGACAACGCTTCAAGGGTTAGGGGGTGGCCTCGAGAACGCTTCAAGCTAGGAGGGGGTAATATAGACCCCCCCCCACGTGTTGAAGCTATCGGGAGGGGGTCGGCGTTGAACAGTACATCTATGTCCCACAAGTGACGTGGGCATCGACGTGGGCATCGACGCCCACAAGCTATTGGATTTCTTCAATACTTTGACACTATAGGAACCCTCGACCCTGAAACCTTCGACCCTTGACCCCTTAATGACCCTCGACCCTCTACCCTAGTTCCCAACCCTCGACCCCTCGGCGATCCTCGACACCCTCATTATATCGACAACGACGCAACATACATATACATGGGAAAATAATGTTATCGGGGAGGGGGTATCGGTACCCCCCCCTCGTGTCAAAGTTTCTTCTTTCTCCTCTATTCCTTTCTTTCTTCTTCTCCTCTTCTTTTCTTCTTATCCCTCGAGAAAGGAAAATAAGGAAAAGGAAGAAAAGAGGAAGAAGGAAGAAGGAAGAAGAAGAAAAAAAAGAAGAAAAAAAAAAGAGGAGAAGAAGAAAAGAATAGAGGAGAAGAAGAAAAAATAGAAAAAAAATTCTATTTTTTCTTCTTCTCCT
>NC_041383.1:45276408-45337393 GCF_002162155.2 Triticum dicoccoides
CCGGGACCAAAGGCCAATTTTCAGCAGCCCAAAGGGCGGGAAGCGGCGGCCTTTGGTCCCGGTTGGTGGCACCAACCGGGACTAAAGGGTGGCATTAGTCCCGGTTGGTGCCACCAACCGGGACCAATTCCCCCTTTAGTCCCGGTTGGTGCCACCAACCGGGACCAAAGGCCTTGTGCTGCCCCGCGCCAAATGTTTAGTCCCACCTCGCTAGTTGAGAGGGAGCCGCACCAGTTTAAAAGGTGCGGTGCGGCTCCCCTCTCGAGCTCCTCTCTAAAGTAGGCTTTCGGGCCTAACTCTGCCATCTGTGCCTGTGGGCCTACTGGGCCTTCCACGGGCCTGAATCCTGGCCCATAGGGTTTCTAGTCGTATTCAGGCCGTGGGGGCCCAGTAGGTGGCATTTTTTTTGTTTTTTTGTTTTATTTGTTGCTTTATTTAGTTTATTTTGGTTTTGGTTTATTTTTCTTTTGGTCTTTTGCTTTATTTTTTAATTCTTTTTGCTTTTAGTTTTAGAAAAATTATAAACTTTCTGTTAGTGCCATTAGTTTTCAAATCTGAAAACTCTTTTTTTGTTTTCTTTGTTGCTTTATTTATTTTATTTTGTTTCTACTTACAACAAAATACTTATTGTTGCTATTTTTATTTTTTTCAGTTTTTTTTTCTGTTTTCTGCATTATTTAGTTTTTGTTGTTTTTTGCTTTATTTTTTAATTCTTTTTACTTTTAGTTTTAGAAAAATTATAAACTTTCTGTTAGTGCCATTAGTTTTCAAATCTGGAAACTCTTTTTTTGTTTTCTTTGTAGCTTTATTTATAAACCGGTGTGAGCGCCCTTCGGTTGGCGAGGTTTTAAAATTCATAGTTTTCAAATGAACTCTGAAAAAGTTGGCATAGCATGTGCATGTACAAAACGGACAATGGTATCATACTCGTCTGTTACAAAGTTGGCATGTTATCATCATAATAGTTGCGGGAGAAAGTCTTCACTTTTTCTTCGCTTGTGTCGTTTGCTTATTGCGCCGTAACCATGGATAATCTTCATCGTTTATCAGGATGCTTGGGTCAGCCTTGACTTTGAAGGGGGGAATTTCATGAAACTTTTCATACTCTTCAGACATGTCTGTCTTGCCCTCCACTCCCAGGATGTCCCTTTTTCCTGAAAGAACTATGTGGCGCTTTGGCTCATTGTATGATGTATTCGCTTCCTTATCTTTTCTTTTCCTCGGTCTGGTAGACATGTCCTTCACATAGATAACCTGTGCCACATCATTGGCTAGGACAAACGGTTCGTCAGTGTACCCAAGATTTTTCAGATCCACTGTGGTCATTCCGTATTGTGGGTCTACCTGTACCCCGCCTCCTGACAGATTGACCCACTTGCACTTAAACAAAAGGACCTTAAAATCTACTCCGTAGTCAAGTTCCCATATGTCTGCTATGTAACCATAATATGTGTCATTTCCATTGTCGGTTGCTGCATCAAAGCGGACACCGCTGTTTTGGTTGGTGCTCTTTTCATCTTGGTCAATCGTGTAAAATGTATTCCCATTTATCTCGTATCCTTTCCAAATCATTACAATCAAAGATGGTCCCCTGGACAACAAGTACAGCTCATCATAAACAGTGATGTCACCTCTGAGATGTGTTTCCAACCAACTACTGAAAGTCCTGATGTGTTCAGATGTAATCCAGTCGTCGCACTGCTCCGGGTGTTTGGAGCGCAGACTGTTCTTGTGTTCATCGACATACGGGGTCACCAAGGTAGAGTTCTGTAGAACTGTGTAGTGTGCTTGAGACCAAGAATATCCGTCCCTGCATATTATTGAGTCCCTTCCAAGCGTGCCTTTTCCAGTCAGTCTCCCCTCATACCGCGATTTAGGGAGACCTATCTTCTTCAGGCCAGGAATGAAGTCAACACAAAACCCGATGACATCCTCTGTTTGATGGCCCATGGAGATGCTTCCTTCTGGCCTAGCGCGGTTACGAACATATTTCTTTAGGACTCCCATGAACCTCTCAAAGGGGTACATATTGTGTAGAAATACGGGCCCCAGAATGACAATCTCGTCGACTAGATGAACTAGGACGTGCGTCATGATATTGAAGAAGGATGGTGGGAACACCAGCTCGAAACTGACAAGACATTGCGCCACATCACTCCTTAGCGTTGGTACGATTTCTGGATCGATCACCTTCTGAGATATTGCATTGAGGAATGCACATAGCTTCACAATGGCTAGTCAGACGTTTTTCGGTAGAAGCCCCTTCAATGCAACCAGAAGCAGTTGCGTCATAATCACGTGGCAGTCATGAGACTTTAGGTTCTGGAACTTTTTCTCTGGCATATTTATTATTCCCTTTATATTCGACGAGAAGCCAGTCGGGACCTTCATACTGAGCAGGCATTGAAAGAATATTTCTTTCTCTTCTTTCGTAAGAGCGTAGCTGGCAGGACCTTCATACTGCTTCGGAGGCATGCCCTCTTTTTCGTGCAAGCGTTGCAGGTCCTCTCGTGCCTCAGGTGTATCTTTTGTCTTCCCATACACACCCAAGAAGCCTAGCAGGTTCACGCAAAGGTTCTTCGTCACGTGCATCACGTCGATCGAAGAGCGGACCTCTAGGTCTTTCCAGTAGGGTAGGTCCCAAAATATAGATTTCTTCTTCCACATGGGTGCGTGATTCTCAGCGTCATTCGGAACAGCTAGTCCGCCGGGACCCTTTCCAAAGATTACGTGTAAATCATTGACCATAGCAAGTACGTGATCACCGGTACGCATGGCGGGCTTCTTCCGGTGATCTGCCTCGCCTTTGAAATGCTTGCCTTTCTTTCGACATTGATGGTTGGTCGAAAGAAATCGACGATGGCCCAGGTACACATTCTTCCTGTAGCTTGCCAGGTATATACTATCGGTGTCAAGTAAACAGTGCGTGCATGCGTGGTATCCCTTGTTTGTCTGTCCTGAAAGGTTACTGAGAGCGGGCCAATCGTTGATGGTCACGAACAGCAACGCCTTTAGGTTAAATTCCTCCTGTTTTTGCTCATCCCACGTACGTACACCGTTTCCATTCCACAGCTGTAAAAGTTCTTCAACTAATGGCCTTAGGTACACATCAATGTCGTTGCCGGGTTGCTTAGGGCCTTGGATGAGAACTGGCATCATAATGAACTTCCGCTTCATGCACATCCAAGGAGGAAGGTTATACATACATAGAGTCACGGGCCAGGTGCTGTGATTGCTGCTCTGCTCCCCGAAAGGATTAATGCCATCTGCGCTTAAAGCAAGCCATACGTTCCTTGGGTCCTTTGCAAACTCATCCCAGTACTTTCTCTCAATTTTTCTCCACTGCGACCCGTCAGCGGGTGCTCTCAACTTCCCGTCTTTCTTACGGTCCTCACTGTGCCATCGCATCAACTTGGCATGCTCTCCGTTTCTGAACAGACGTTTCAACCGTGGTATTATAGGAGCATACCACATCACCTTCGCAGGAACCCTCTTCCTGGGAGGCTCGCCGTCAACATCACCAGGGTCATCTCATCTGATCTTATACCGCAATGCACCGCATACCGGGCATGCATTCAGATCCTTGTAGGCACCGCGGTAGAGGATGCAGTCATTAGGGCATGCATGTATCTTCTCAACCTCCAATCCTAGAGGGAATACGACCTTCTTTGCTGCGTATGTACTGTCGGGCAATTCGTTATCCTTTGGAAGCTTCTTCTTCATTATTTTTAGTAGCTTCTCAAATCCTTTATCAAGCACAGCATTCTCTGCCTTCCACTCCAGCAATTCGAGTACGGTACGGAGCTTTGTGTTGCCATCTTCGCAATTGGGGTACAACCCCTTTTTGTGATCCTCTAACATGCGATCGAACTTCAGCTTCTCCTTTTGACTTTCGCATTGTGTCCTTGCATCGACAATGACCCGGCGGAGATCATCATCATCGGGCACATCGTCTGGTTCCTCTTGATCTTCAGCAGCTTCGCCCATTGCAGCACCATCGTGCACATCGTCTGGTGCATCTTGATGTTCAGTAGCATCACCGTATTCAGGGGGCACATAGTTGTCATCGTACTCTTCTTCCTCGCCGTCTTACATCATAACCCCTATTTCTCCGTGCCTTGTCCAAACATTATAGTGTGGCATGAAACCCTTGTAAAGCAGGTGGGTGTGAAGGATTTTCCAGTCAGAGTAAGACTTCGTATTCCCACATATAGGGCATGGACAACACATAAAACCATTCTGCTTGTTTGCCTCAGCCACTTCGAGAAAATCATGCACGCCCTTAATGTACTCGGAGGTGTGTCTGTCACCGTACATCCATTGCCGGTTCATCTGCGTGCATTATATATAATTAAGTGTGTCAAAAATCATTACAGAACATCATGAATAGATAATTAAGTGACCAAATTAATAGAAGTTCATCATCACATAAAAACCAAAGTAGATACATAGTTCTCATCTAACAACATAAAGCTCTGCAGAGCATCTAAATTAATTAAACCATACATTGAAACTATGTAAAACATTTCAATGCGAAAACAAATGCGATCATAATCGCAACCAAGGTAACAACTGATCCAACGGCATAATGATACCAAGCCTCGGTATGAATGGCATATTTTCTAATCTTTCTCATCTTCAAGCGCATTGCATCCATCTTGATCTTGTGATCATCGACGACATCCGCAACATGCAACTCCAATATCATCTTCTCCTCCTTAAGTTTTTTTATTTTTTCCTTCAAGAAATTGTTTTTTTCTTCAACTAAATTTAACCTCTCGACAATAGGGTCGGTTGGAATTTCCGGTTCAACAACCTCCTAGATAAATAAAATCTATGTCACGTTGGTCGGCATAATTTTCATAAACAATAGATGAACCAATAGTTATGAAAAGATAATATATACCACATCCGAATCATAGACAGGACAAGGGCCGACGGGGGCGGATACCAAAACCATCGGCGCACTATATAAGATGCAATAATAAAAGTAAGAAAATAATACAAGTATCTATCTAAACAAACAAGTAATAATATTTTTCCTTTTAGAAAGAAGATAAGAACAAGAGGCTCACCACGGTGGTGCCGGCGATGAGATCGGTGCGGGTGATCGATGGCGGTGAAGACGGCGACGGGGCGTGACGGACCGCTAAACCTAGATAAATATTGAGGAAAATGGAGCTTGGCGGTCGAGCTTGGAGAGGAGAAACCTTAAGTAGTGTGGCTCGGGCATTCCATCGAACACCTTGTGTGCATAGGAGGTGAGCTAGAGCACCACCAAGCCCTCTCTCCCTCGGCCAGAAAAAACAGAGCAGTGTGCTCTGCTCTTGCGCGAGGGGCTATATATAGGCAGCACCATTGGTCCCGGTTGGTGGCATGAACCAGGACTAAAGGTAACCCTTTTGGTCCCGGTTCATGCCACCAACCGGGACCAATAGTGGTGGGCCAGGAGCCAGGACCATTGGTCTCGGTTCGTCCCACCAACCGGGACCAAAAGGTCCGGACGAACCGGGACCAATGGCCCACGTGGCCCGGCCGGCCCCCTGGGCTCACGAACCGGGGCAAATAGCTCCATTGGTCCCGGTTCTGGATTGAACCGGGACTAATGGGCTAAACTGGCCTGGACGAAAGCCCTGTTTTCTACTAGTGAGTAAAGCTTCTCTAAGATGGAATAACATACCTTGGGTGGTGGTGTTGATCGTGATCATGTAGTTGAACTTGTGTGGTTGTCAAGTTTGATGTAGCTCATCAAGAGTTGGGAGCTCCAGTTGGAATTTGAGTTCATCTACCTACATGAGTTAGTATTGCAAGGAAGACCACTTGTGCATCCAAAATGACAATCATCAAACTTAAAATAGAATTTGTCAAAGGATATGTTTGAAGGGTTTCGTGCTTCCTTGTCTTCAACCACCGTAAAGTAGAGAGCTGGTGATGTAGAGATTACTCAATGTGTGAGTGAGTTGCAAACTCATAGATTTAAATCCATCCAAGTACCTACATTGGTTAGATAGCATGCAAGGGTCCAAATATATCCAAGATATATGATTATCATCATAAGAGAAATATCATGGAATAGTCATAGGCTTTTGTCTTGCGTGTATCCAAATGGAGTTCCTACTCCAAGTTTGAAGCATCAATGATGTTCAATTCACCTCTTAACCTGCAAAACACTTTCTCATCAAATGGTTTAGTGAAAATATCGGCCAATTGTTTTTCGGTACGAACTTGCTTAAGGTTAATGTCACCCTTAGCAACATGATCTCGAATGAAGTGATGACAAACTTCAATGTGCTTAGTTCGAGAATGTTGCACGGGATTGTGAGCAATCATAATAGCACTTTCATTGTCACAAAGCAAAGGAACATGTTTCACATATATCCCATAATCTTCAAGAGTTTGGGTCGTCCAAAGTAATTGAGCACAACATGAACCAGCGGCAATGTATTCCGCTTTGGCGGTGGATAAGGACACCGAGTTTTGTTTCTTGGAGGACCAAGATACAAGAGATCTACCAAGAAATTGACAAGTACCCGAAGTGGACTTTCTATCAACCTTGTCTCCAGCATAGTCCGAGTCGGAGTAGCCAACAAGATTAAAAGAGGCCCTCTTTGGATACCAAATGCCAAAGTTTGGTGTATGAATTAAGTAACTCACTATCCTTTTCACGGCCTTAAGATGACACTCTTTAGGGGCTGCTTGAAATTGTGCACACATGCACACACTTAGCATAATATCGGGACAAGAGGCACATAGATATAACAATGAACCCATCATAGAGCGATAAACTTTTTGATCAACCGGTTCACCATCTTTGGTCAAATCAAGATGTCCACTAGTAGGCATGGGTGTAGTCATACCTTTGCATTCTTCCATATTGACCTTCTTAAATAAGTCTTTGGTGTACTTCGTTTGAGAGACAAAGGTCCCTTCCTTAGTTTGCTTGATTTTCAAACCAAGAAAGAACTTGAGTTCACCCATCATAGACATCTCAAACTTCTCTGACATTAGCTTCCCTAACTTCTGACTAAAATGAGGGTTAGTTGATCCAAATATAATATCATCGACATAAATTTGGCACACAAATAGTTCTCCATTAACCCTTCTAGTGAAAAGAGTAGAATCAGTTTTTCCAATCTCAAAGCCTTTTTCAATAAGGAACTTGGTCAAGCATTTATACCATGCTCTAGGATCTTGTTTAAGACCATAAAGAGCTTTGTGAAGTTTGTAAACATGATTGCGTTTCTTAAGGTTAACAAAGCCGGGAGGTTGTTTAACATTAATTTCCTCCTCTATTTCACCATTTAGAAAAGCACTTTTAATGTCCATTTGGTACAGAGTGATATCATGGTGATTAGCATAGGCAAGTAAGACGCGAATGGACTCAAGTCTAGCAACAGGGGCATATGTCTCACCATAGTCCATACCTTTGAATTGAGTGTAGCCTTGGGTGACGAGACGTGCTTTGTTGCGAACCACTTGTCCATCTTCGTCTTGCTTGTTGCGAAACACCCATTTGGTACCAATGATGTTGTGGTTGTTGTCGGGCTTCTCGACCAATGTCCACACTTGGTTTCTCTCAAAGTTGTGTATTTCTTCGTGCATGGCGTTTGTCCAATCCGGATCTTCCAATGTTTCTTCAACCTTCATAGGTTCAATGCTAGAGATGAATGAATAGTGTTCACAAAAGTTAGCCACGTGAACATCCATGTGAAGTAGCTCGAGCGGCCTCCTCGTGGTCATGATGTTCTTTATGTGATGCCTTCCTCCAACTTGTTTTCCTGCTTGACAAGCGTTGCAAAGTCTATCCTTATCAAATATGACATCTTTAACTCCAAGGATATGATCACCTTTGATAAGCTTGTCAAGATTTCGCATGCCCACGTGACCTAACTATCTATGCCACAACCAACCTTTAGAAGATTTAGCAATTAAGCAAGTTCAAGGTTGAGCCTTTTTAGTGAAATCAACAATGTATAGATCACCTTTGCGTATACCGGTAAAGACCTTTTTATGATTATCTCTACGAAACACTTGGCAATCTACTTCGGTAAATAGGACATTGAAACCAAAGTTAGCTAGTCTAGAAACAGAAAGCAGATTATAGCCAAGAGACTCAACGAGCATGACATTTTGTATGCAGCTATCATGTGAGATGCCAGCTTACCGAGGCCAACCACCTTACCCTTTGAGTTATCACCAAAAGTGACATACTTTCGAGGGCCGTTGTTTTCAGCAAGCTCACCAAACATATCTTTATCGCCGGTCATGTGATCGGTACATCCACTATCAAGGACTGATACGTCTCCAACGTATCTATAATTTATGAAGCATTCATGCTATTATATTATCTGTTTTGAATGATTATGGGATTTATTATACACTTTTATATTACTTTTGGGACTAACCTACTAACCGGAGGCCCAGCCCATATTGTTGTTTTATTGCCTGTTTCAGTATTTCGAAGAAAAGGAATATCAAACGGAGTCCAAACGGAATGAAACCTTCGAAAATGTGATTTTTGGGAAGAATATGATCCTGGAGACTTGGAGTTCACGTTAGAAGATCCTCGAGGAGGCCATGATGGTGCCCCCCCTACTGGGCGCGCCCCTTGTCTCGTGGGCCCCTCGAGCAGCCCCCACGCCCCGACCGACTTCTTTCACCATTTAGAAAAGCACTTTTAATGTCCATTTGGTACAGAGTGATATCATGGTGATTAGCATAGGCAAGTAAGATGTGAATGGACTCAAGTCTAGCAACGGGGGCATATGTCTCACCATAAACCATACCTTTGAATTTAGTGTAGCCTTAGGTGACGAGACGTGCTTTGTTGCGAACCACTTGTCCATCTTCGTCTTGCTTGTTGCAAAACACCCATTTGGTACCAATGATGTTGTGGTTGTTGTCGGGCTTCTCGACCAATGTCCACACTTGGTTTCTCTCAAAGTTGTGTATTTCTTCATGCATGGCGTTTGTCCAATCCAGATCTTCCAATAATTCTTCAACCTTCATAGGTTCAATGCTAGAGATGAATGAATAGTGTTCACAAAAGTTAGCCAAACGAGATTTAGAGCGAGTGATTCTACCGGTTTGGATATCATTGTAGATTTGCTCGACGGGATGGTCTCTAGCAACTCTTGCTCGAACTCATGAGAGCTTTTGCTTTGATCAGGGTGGAACATCTTCTTATCATCTTGTTCTTCTTCTTGGCCTTCATCGTTGTTAATGTTGTAGTTCTCTCGTCGTGGTGGAGAAGGAGGTTGATGCGGCTCATCTTGGTGTACTTCCTCATTTTCTTCATCTTGGTGTGTCCCGCTTGTGGATGCTTCCATATCAACTCTTGGTTCATCTTTTCATGAGGTAGAAGCTTCCACTTGGACGGACGAGGTACTCTCCTTCACCTCCGTTGGAGGAACCTTGCCAATAGACAAGTCTTAGATTGCTTCTGAAGGATCTTTATCTCCTACATCAATTGGCAATTGCTCTACTTGCGAGCAGTTTGATTCATCAAACTTCACATCTACCGTCTCTTCAACCTTTCGGGTGAAATTATTGTAGACACGGCAAGTGTGAGAGTTTGAGCCATAACCAAGTAGGAAACCTTCATGAGATTTAGGAGGAAATGTAGAACGATGATGCTTATCAAGAATGTAGCACTTTGAGCTGAATACTCGAAAGTATCCAACTTGGGGTTTGTTACCGGTGACGAGCTTGTATGCCGTCTTCCTGAGTAGCTTGTGAAGATACAAGCGATTTGTTGCATGACAAGCTGTCTCAATCGGTGTCTTGTATACATCTAGAATCATTCTCGCCATTTCGATGAGCGTTCGGTTCTTCCTCTCAACAAGTCCATTTTGTTGAGGTGTGTACGTAGCCGAGAACTCATGTGAAATCCCTTCTTCATCAAGAAAGGTGTCCACATTTGCGTTCTTGAACTCTGTTCCGTTGTCGCTGCGAACCTTCTTGATCTTCACTTCAAATTGATTTTGGGCCTTCCTAGCAAAGTTTTTGAAGATCTTTTGGACCTGCGATTTATCATCGAGAAAGAACACCCCCGTAAATCTTGAAAAATCATCTAACTAGACCAAAAGAATTTCCACCGAGACTTTTGTAAGCGTTGGGACCGAAAAGATCCATGTGAAGTAGCTCGAGCGGCCTCCTCGTGGTCATGATGTTCTTTACAGGATGCCTTCCTCCAACTTGTTTACCTGCTTGACAAGCATTGCAAAGTCTATCCTTATCAAATATGACATCTTTAACTCCAAGGATATGATCACCTTTGATAAGTTTGTCAAGATTTCGCATGCCCACGTGACCTAACCGTCTATGCCACAACCAACCTTTAGAAGATTTAGCAATTAAGCAAGTTCAAGGTTGAGCCTTTTTAGTGAAATCAACAATGTATAGATCACCTTTGCGAATACCGGTAAAGACCATTTTATGATTATCTCTATGAAACACTTGGCAATCTACTTCGGTAAATAGGACATTGAAACCAAAGTTAGCTAGTCTAGAAACAGAAAGCAGATTATAGCCAAGAGATTGAACGAGCATGACATTTTGTATGCAGGTATCATGTGAGATGGCCACCTTACCGAGGCCAACCACCTTACCCTTTGAGTTATCACCAAAAGTGACATACTTTCGAGGGCCGTTGTTTTCAGCAAGCTCACCAAACATATCTTTATCGCCGGTCATGTGATCGGTACATCCACTATCAAGGACTGATACGTCTCCAACGTATCTATAATTTATGAAGCATTCATGCTGTTATATTATCTGTTTTGAATGATTATGGGCTTTATTATACACTTTTATATTACTTTTGGGACTAACCTACTAACCGGAGGCCCAGCCCATATTGCTGTTTTATTGCCTGTTTCAGTATTTCGAGGAAAAGGAATATCAAACGGAGTCCAAACAAAATGAAACCTTCGGCAACGTGATTTTTGGGAAGAATATGATCCTGGAGACTTGGAGTTCACGTCAGAAGATCCTCGAGGAGGCCACGAGGGTGGGGGGCGCCCCCCCACTGGGCGCGCCCCTGTCTCGTGGGCCATTCGAGCACCCCCACACCTCGACCGACTTCTTTCACCATTTAGAAAAGCACTTTTAATGTCCATTTGGTACCGAGTGATATCACGGTGATTAGCATAGGAAAGTAAGATGCAAATCGACTCAAGTTTAGCAACGGGGGCATATGTCTCACCATAGACCATACCTTCGAATTGAGTGTAGCCTTGGGTGACGAGACTTGCTTTGTTGCGAACCACTTGTCCATCTTCGTCTTGCTTGTTGCGAAACACTCATTTGGTACCAATGATGTTGTGGTTGTTGTCGGGCTTCTCGACCAATGTCCACATTTGGTTTCTCTCAAAGTTTTGTATTTCTTCGTGCATGGCGTTTGTCCAATCCGGATCTTCCAATGCTTCATCAACCTTCATAGTTTCAATGCTAGATATGAATGAATAGTGTTCACAAAAGTTAGCCAAACGAGATTTAGAGCGAGTGATTCTACCGGTTTGGATATCATTGTAGATTTGGTCGACGGGGTGGTCTCTAGCAACTCTTGCTCGAACTCATGAGAGCTTTTGCTTTGATCGGGGTGGAACATCTTCTTATCATCTTGTTCTTCTTCTTGGCCTTCATCGTTGTTGACGTTGTCATTCTCTCGTCGTGGTGGAGAAGGAGGTTGATGCGGCTCATCTTGGTGTACTTCCTCATTTTCTTCATCATGGAGTGTCCCGCTTGTGGATGCTTCCATATCAACTCTTGGTTCATCTTGTCATGAGGTAGAAGCTTCTACTTGGACGGACGAGGTACTCTCCTTCACCTCCGTTGGACGAACCTTGCCAATAGACAAGTCTTGGATTGCTTCTAAAGGATCTTTATCTCCTACATCAATTGGCAATTGCTCTACTTGCGAGCAGTTAGATTCATCAAACTTCACATCTACCGTCTCTTCAACCTTTCGGGTGAAATTATTATAGACATGGTAAGTGTGAGAGTTTGAGCCATAACCAAGTAGGAAACCTTCATGAGATTTAGGAGAAAATTTAGAACGTTGATGCTTATCAAGAATGTAGCACTTTGAGCTGAATACTCGAAAGTATCCATCTTGGGGTTTGTTACCGGTGAGGAGCTCGTATGCCGTCTTGCTGAGTAGCTTGTGAAGGTACAATCGATTTGGTGCATGACAAGCTGTCTCAACCGCTTCCGCCCAAAAGTGCTTCGGCATCTTGTATTCATCAAGCATCATTCTCGCCATTTCGATGAGCATTCAGTTCTTCCTCTCAACAACTCCATTTTGTTGAGGTGTGTACGTAGCCGAGAACTCATGTGAAATCCCTTCTTCATCAAGAAAGGTGTCCACATTTGCGTTCTTGAACACTGTTCCGTTGTCGCTGCGAACCTTCTTGATCTTCACTTGAAATTGATTTTGGGCCTTCCTAGCGATGTTTTTGAAGATCTTTTGGACCTGCGATTTATCATCGAGAAAGAACACCCACGTAAATCTTGAAAAATCATCTAAGTAGACCAAAAGAATTTCCACCGAGACATTTGTAAGCGTTGGGACCGAAAAGATCCATGTGAAGTAGCACGAGCGGCCTCCTCATGGTCATGATGTACTTTACGGGATGCCTTCCTCCAACTTTTTTACCTGCTTGACAAGCGTTGCAAAGTCTATCCTTATCAAATATGACATCTTTAACTCCAAGGATATGATCACCTTTGATAATCTTGTCGAAATTTCGCGTGCCCACGTGACCTAACCGTCTATGCCACAACCAACATTTAGAAGATTTAGCAATTAAGCAAGTTCAAGGTTGAGCCTTTTTAGTGAAATCAACAATGTATAGATCACCTTTGCGTATACCGGTAAATACCATTTTATGATTATCTCTATGAAACACTTGGCAATCTACTTCGGTAAATAGGACATTGAAACCAAAGTTAGCTAGTCTAGAAACAGAAAGCAGATTATAGCCAAGAGATTCAATGAGCATGACATTTTGTACTCAGCTATCATGTGAGATGGCCACCTTACCGAGGCCAACCACCTTACCCTTTGAGTTATCACGAAAAGTGACATACTTTCTAGGGCCATTGTTTTCAGCAAGCTCACCAAACATATCTTTATCGCCGGTCATGTGATCGGTACATCCACTGTCAAGGACTGATACGTCTCCAACGTATCTATAATTTATGAGGCATTCATGCTATTATATTATCTGTTTTGAATGATTATGGGCTTTATTATACACTTTTATATTACTTTTGGGACTAACCTACAAACCGGAGGCCCAGCCCATATTGCTGTTTTATTGCCTGTTTCAGTATTTTGAAGAAAAGGAAAATCAAACGGAGTCCAAATGAAATGAAACCTTCGGCAACGTGATTTTTGGGAAGAATATGATCCTGGAGACTTGGAGTTCACGTCAGAAGATCCTCGAGGAGGCCACGAGGGTGGGGGGCGCCCCCCCCCCCTACTGGGCGCGCCCCTGTCTCGTGGGCCATTCGAGCACCCCCCACACCTCGACCGACTTCTTTCACCATTTAGAAAAGCACTTTTAATGTCCATTTGGTACAGAGTGATATCACGGTGATTAGCATAGGCAAGTAAGATGCAAATGGACTCAAGTTTAGCAACGGGGGCATATGTCTCACCATAGACCATACCTTCGAATTGAGTGTAGCCTTGGGTGACGAGACGTGCTTTGTTGCGAACTAGTTGTCCATCTTCGTCTTGCTTGTTGCGAAACACTCATTTGGTACCAATGATGTTGTGGTTGTTGTCGGGCTTCTCGACCAATGTCCACACTTGGTTTCTCTCAAAGTTGTGTATTTCTTCGTGCATGGCGTTTGTCCAATCTGGATCTTCCAATGCTTCTTCAACCTTCATAGGTTCAATGCTAGAGATGAATGAATAGTATTCACAAAAGTTAGCCAAACGAGATTTAGAGAGAGTGATTCTACCGGTTTGGATATCATTGTAGATTTGCTCGACGGGATGGTCTCTAGCAACTCTTGCTCGAACTCATGAGAGCTTTTGCTTTGATCGGGGTGGAACATCTTATTATCATCTTGTTCTTCTTCTTGGCCTTCATCGTTGTTGACGTTGTCATTCTCTCGTCGTGGTGGAGAAGGAGGTTGATGCGGCTCATCTTGGTGTACTTCCTCATTTTCTTCATCTTGGTGTGTCCCGCTTGTGGATGCTTCCATATAAACTCTTGGTTCATCTTGTCATGAGGTAGAAGCTTCCACTTGGATGGACGAGGTACACTCCTTCACCTGCGTTGGACGAACCTTGCCAATAGACAAGTCTTGGATTGCTTCTGAAGGATCTTTATCTCCTACATCAATTGGCAATTGCTCTACTTGCGAGCAGTTAGATTCATCAAACTTCACATCTACCGTCTCTTCAACCTTTCGGGTGAAATATTTATAGACATGGTAAGTGTGAGAGTTTGAGCCATAACCAAGTAGGAAACCTTCATGAGATTTAGCAGCAAATTTAGAACGATGATGCTTATCAAGAATGTAGCACTTTGAGCTGAATACTCGAAAGTATCCAACTTGGAGTTTGTTACCGGTGAGGAGCTCGTACGCCATCTTTTTGAGTAGCTTGTGAAGATACAAGCGAGTTGTTGCATGACAAGCTGTCTCAACCGCTTCCGCCCAAAAGTGCTTCGGCATCTTGTATTCATCAAGCATCATTCTCTCCATTTCGATGAGTGTTCGGTTCTTCCTCTCAACAACTCCATTTTGTTGAGGCGTGGACGTAGCCGAGAACTCATGTGAAACCCCTTCTTCATCAAGAAAGGTGTCCACATTTGCGTTCTTGAACTCTGTTCCGTTGTCGCTGCGAACCTTCTTGATCTTCACTTGAAATTGATTTTGGGCCTTCCTAGCGATGTTTTTGAAGATCTTTTGGACCTGCGATTTATCATCGAGAAAGAACACCCACGTAAATCTTGAAAAATCATCTAAATAGACCAAAAGAATTTCCACCAAGACTTTTGTAAGCGTTGGGACCGAAAAGATCCATGTGAAGTAGCTCGAGCGGCCTCCTCATGGTCATGATATTCTTTACGGGATGCCTTCCTCCAACTTGTTAACCTGCTTGACAAGCGTTGCAAAGTCTATCCTTATCAAATATGACATCTTTAACTCCAAGGTTATGATCACCTTTGATAAGCTTGTCAAGATTTCGCATGCACACGTGACCTAACTGTCTATGCCACAACCAACATTTAGAAGATTTAGCAATTAAGCAAGTTCAAGGTTGAGCCTTTATAGTGAAATCAACAATGTATAGATCACCTTTGCGTATACCGGAAAAGACCATTTTATGATTATCTCTACGAAACACTTGGCAATCTACTTCAGTAAATAGGACATTGAAACCAAAGTTAGCTAGTCTAGAAATATAAAGCAGATTATAGCCAAGAGATTCAACGAGCATGACATTTTGTATGCACCTATCATGTGAGATGGCCACCTTACCGAGGCCAACCACCTTACCCTTTGAGTTATCACGAAAAGTGACATACTTTCTAGGGCCGTTGTTTTCAGCAAGCTCACCAAACATATCTTTATCGCCGGTCATGTGATCGGTACATCCACTGTCAAGGACTGATACGTCTCCAACGTATCTATAATTTATGAAGCATTCATGCTATTATATTATCTGTTTTGAATGATTATGGGCTTTATTATACACTTTTATATTACTTTTGGGACTAACCTACTAACCGGAGGCCCAGCCCATATTGCTGTTTTATTGCATGTTTCAGTATTTCGAAGAAAAAGAATATCAAACGAAGTCCAAACGGAATGAAACTTTCGGCAACGTGATTTTTGGGAAGAATATGATCCTGGACACTTGGAGTTCACGTCAGAAGATCCTCGAGGAGGCCACGAGGGTGGGGGGCGCCCCCCTACTGGGCGCGCCCCCTGTCTCGTGGACCCCTCGAGCACCCCAACCCCCCGACCGACTTCTTTCACCATTTAGAAAAGCACTTTTAATGTCCATTGGGTTCAGAGTGATATCATGGTGATTAGCATAGGCAAGTAAGATGCGAATGGACTCAAGTCTAGCAACGGGGGCATATGTCTCACCATAGACCATACCTTCGAATTGAGTGTAACCTTGGGTGACGAGACGTGCTTTGTTGCGAACAACTTGTCCATCTTCGTCTTGCTTGTTGCGAAACACCCATTTGGTACCAATGATGTTGTGGTTGTTGTCGGGCTTCTCGACCAATGTCCACCCTTAGTTTCTCTCAAAGTTCTGTATTTCTTCATGCATGTCATTTGTCCAATCCGGATCTTCCAATGCTTCTTCAACCTTCATAGGTTCAATGCTAGAGATGAATGAATAGTGTTCACAAAAGTTGGCCAAACGAGATTTAGAGCGAGTGATTCTACCGGTTTGGATATCATTGTAGATTTGCTCGACGGGATGGTCTCTAGCAACTCTTGCTCGAACTCATGAGAGCTTTTGCTTTGATCAGGGTGGAACATCTTCTTATCATCTTGTTCTTCTTCTTGGCCTTCATCGTTGTTGACGTTGTCGTTCTCTCGTCGTGCTGGAGAAGGAGGTCGATGCGGCTCATCTTGGTGTACTTCCTCATTTTCTTCATCTTGGTGTGTCCCGCTTGTGGATGCTTCCATATCAACTCTTGGTTCATCTTGTCATGAGGTAGAAGCTTCGACTTGGTTGGACGAGGTACTCTCCTTCACATCCGTTGGACGAACCTTGCCAATAGACAAGTCTTGGATTGCTTCCGAAGGATCTTTATCTCCTACATCAATTGGCAATTGCTCTAATTGCGAGCAGTTAGATTCATCAAACTTCACATCTACCGTCTCTTCAACCTTTCGGGTGAAATTATTGTAGACACGGTAAGTGTGAGAGTTTGAGCCATAACCAAGTAGGAAACCTTCATGAGATTTAGGAGCAAATTTAGAATGATGATGCTTCTCAACAATGTAGCACTTTGAGCTGAATACTCGAAAGTATCCAACTTGGGGTTTGTTATCGGTGAGGAGCTCGTATGCCGTCTTGCTGAGGAGCTTGTGAAGATACAACCGATTTGTTGCATGACAAGCTGTCTCAACCGCTTCCGCCCAAAAGTGCTTCGGCGTCTTGTATTCATCAAGCATCATTCTCGCCATTTCGGTGAGCATTCGGTTCTTCCTCTCAACAACTCAATTTTGTTGAGGTGTGTACATAGCCGAGAACTCATGTGAAATCCCTTCTTCATCAACAAAGGTGTCCACATTTGCGTTCTTGAACTCTGTTCCGTTGTCGCTGCGAACCTTCTTGATCTTCACTTCAAATTGATTTTGGGCCTTCCTAGCGAAGTTTTTGAAGATCTTTTAGACCTGCGATTTATCATCGAGAAAGAACACCCACATAAATCTTGAAAAATCATCTAACTAGACCAAAAGAATTTCCACCGAGACTTTTGTAAGCGTTGGGACCGAAAAGATCCATGTGAAGTAGCTCGAGCGGCCTCCTCGTGGTCATGATGTTCTTTACAGGATGCCTTCCTCCAACTTGTTTACCTGCTTGACAAGCATTGCAAAGTCTATCCTTATCAAATATGACATCTTTAACTCCAAGGATATGATCACCTTTGATAAGCTTGTCAAGATTCCGCATGCCCACGTGACCTAACCGTCTATGCCACAACCAACCTTTAGAAGATTTAGCAATTAAGCAAGTTCAAGGTTGAGCCTTTTTAGTGAAATCAACAATGTATAGATCACCTTTGCGTATACCGGTAAAGACCATTTTATAATTATCTCTACGAAACACTTGCCAATCTACTTCGGTAAATAGGACATTGAAACCAAAGTTAGTTAGTCTAGAACAAGAAAGCAGATTATAGCCAAGAGATTCAACGAGCATGACATTTTGTATGCACCTATCATGTGAGATGGCCACCTTACCGAGGCCAACCACCTTACCCTTTGAGTTATCACCAAAAGTGACATACTTTCGAGGGTCGTTGTTTTCAGCAAGCTCACCAAACATATCTTTATCGCCGGTCATCTGATCGGTACATCCACTGTCAAGGACTGATACGTCTCCAACGTATCTATAATTTATGAAGCATTCATGCTATTATATTATCTGTTTTGAATGATTATGGGCTTTATTATACACTTTTATATTACTTTTGGGACTAACCTACTAACCGGAGGCCCAGCCCATATTGTTGTTTTATTGCCTGTTTCAGTATTTCGAAGAAAAGGAATATCAAACGGAGTCCACACGGAATGAAACCTTCGGCAACGTGATTCTTGGGAAGAATATGATCCTGGACACTTGGAGTTCACGTCAAAAGATCCTCGAGGAGGCCACGAGGGTGGGGGGCGCCCCCCCTACTGGGCGCGCCCCCTGTCTCGTGGGCCCCTCGAGCACCCCCCACCCCCCGACCGACTTCTTTCACCATTTAGAAAAGCACTTTTAATGTCCATTGGGTACAGAGTGATATCATGGTGATTAGCATAGGCAAGTAAGATGGGAATGGACTCAAGTCTAGCAACGGGGGCATATGTCTCACCATAGACCATACCTTCGAATTGAGTGTAGCCTTGGGTGACGAGACGTGCTTTGTTGCGAACCACTTGTCCATCTTCGTCTTGCTTGTTGCGAAACACCCATTTGGTACCAATGATGTTGTGGTTGTTGTCGGGCTTCTCGACCAATGTCCACACTTGGTTTCTCTCAAAGTTGTGTATTTCTTCGTGCATGGCACTTGTCCAATCCGGATCTTCCAATGCTTCTTCAACCTTCATAGGTTCAATGCTAGAGATGAATGAATAGTGTTCACAAAAGTTAGCCACACGAGATTTAGAGCGAGTGACTCTACCGGTTTGGATATCATTGTAGATTTGCTCGACGGGATGGTCTCTAGCAACTCTTGCTCGAACTCATGAGAGCTTTTGCTTTGATCTGGGTGGCACATCTTCTTATCATCTTGTTCTTCTTCTTGGCCTTCATCGTTGTTGACATTGTCATTCTCTCGTCGTGGTGGAGAAGGAGGTTGATGCGGCTCATCTTGGTGTACTTCCTCATTTTCTTCATCTTGGTGTGTCCCGCTTGTGGATGCTTCCATATCAACTCTTGGTTCATCTTGTCATGAGGTAGAAGCTTCCACTTGGACGGACGAGGTACTCTCCTTCACCTCCGTTGGACGAACCTTGCCAATAGACAAGTCTTGGATTGCTTCCGAATGATCTTTATCTCCTACATCAATTGGCAATTGCTCTACTTGCGAGCAGTTAGATTCATCAAACTTCACATCTACCGTCTCTTCAACCTTTCGGGTGAAATTATTGTAGACACGGTAAGTGTGAGAGTTTGAGCCATAACCAAGTAGGAAACCTTCATGAGATTTAGGAGCAAATTTAGAACGATGATGCTTATCAAGAATGTAGCACTTTGAGCTGAATACTCGAAAGTATCCAACTTGGGGTTTGTTACCGGTGAGGAGCTCGTATGTCTTGCTGAGTAGCTTGTGAAGATACAAGCGATTTGTTGCATGACAAGCTTTCTCAAGCGCTTCCGCCCAAAAGTGCTTCGGCGTCTTGTATTCATCAAGCATCATTCTCGCCATTTCGATGAGCGTTCGGTTCTTCCTCTCAACAACTCCATTTTGTTGAGGTGTGTACGTAGCCGAGAACTCATGTGAAATCCCTTCTTCATCAAGAAAGGTGTCCACATTTGCGTTCTTGAACTCTGTTCTGTTGTCGTTGCGAACCTTCTTGATCTTCACTTCAAATTGATTTTTGGCCTTCCTAGCGAAGTTTTTGAAGATCTTTTGGACCTGCGATTTATCATCGAGAAAGAACACCCACGCAAATCTTGAAAAATCATCTAACTAGACCAAAAGAATTTCCACCAAGACTTTTGTAAGCGTTGGCACCGAAAAGATCCATGTGAAGTAGCTCGAGCGGCCTCCTCGTGATCATGATGTTCTTTACGGGATGACTTCCTCCAACTTGTTTACCTGCTTGACAAGCGTTGCAAAGTCTATCCTTATAAAATATGACATCTTTAACTCCGAGGATATGATCACCTTTGATAAGCTTGTCAAGATTTCGCATGCCCACGTGACCTAACCGTCTATGCCACAACCAACCTTTAGAAGATTTAGCAATTAAGCAAGTTCAAGGTTAAGCCTTTTTAGTGAAATCAACAATGTATAGATCACCTTTGCGTATACCGGTAAAGACCATTTTGTGATTATCTCTACGAAACACTTGGCAATCTACTTCGGTAAATAGGACATTGAAACCAAAGTTAGCTAGTCTAGAAACAGGAAGCAGATTATAGCCAAGAGATTCAACAAGCATGACATTTTGTATGCAGCTATCATATGAGATGGCCACCTTACCGAGGCCAACCACCTTACCCTTTGAGTTATCACCAAAAGTGACATACTTTCGAGGGCCGTTGTTTTCAGCAAGCTCACCAAACATATCTTTATCGCCGGTCATGTGATCGGTACATCCACTGTCAAGGACTGATACGTCTCCAACGTATCTATAATTTATGAAGCATTCATGCTATTATATTATCTATTTTGCATGATTATGGGCTTTATTATACACTTTTATATTACTTTTGGGACTAACCTACTAACCGGAGGCCCAGCCCATATTGTTGCTATATTGTCTGTTTCAGTATTTCGAAGAAAAGGAATATCAAACGAAGTCCAAACGAAATGAAACCTTCGGCAACGTGATTTTTGGGAAGAATGTGATCCTGGAGACTTGGAGTTCACGTCATAAGATCCTCGAGGAGGCCACGAGGGTGGTGCCCCCCCCTACTGGGTGCGCCCCCTGTCTTGTGGGCCCCTCGAGAACCCCCCACCCCCGACCGACTTCTTTCACCATTTAGAAAAGCACTTTTAATGTCCTTTGGGTACAGAGTGATATCATTGTGATTAGCATAGGCAAGTAAGATGCGAATGGACTCAAGTCTAGCAACGGGGGCATATGTCTCACCATAGACCATACCTTCGAATTAAGTGTAGCCTTGGGTGACGAGACATGCTTTGTTGTGAACCACATGTACATCTTCGTCTTGCTTGTTGCGAAACACCCGTTTGGTACCAATGATGTTGTGGTTGTTGTCGGGCTTCTCGACCAATGTCCACACTTGGTTTCTCTCAAAGTTGTGTATTTCTTCGTGCATGGCACTTGTCCAATCCGGATCTTCCAATGCTTCTTCAACCTTCATAGGTTCAATGCTAGAGATGAATGAATAGTGTTCACAAAAGTTAGCCAAACAAGATTTAGAGTGAGTGATTCTACCGGTTTGGATATCATTGTAGATTTTCTCGACGGGATGGTCTCTAGCAACTCTTGCTCGAACTCATGAGAGCTTTTGCTTTGATCAGGGTGGAACATCTTCTTATCATCTTGTTCTTCTTCTTGGCCTTCATCGTTGTTGACGTTGTCGTTCTCTCGTCGTGGTGGAGAAGGAGGTTGATGCGGCTCATCTTGGTGTACTTCCTCATTTTCTTCATCTTGGTGTGTCCCGCTTGTGGATGCTTCCATATCAACTCTTGGTTCATCTTGTCATGAGGTAGAAGCTTCCACTTGGACGGACAGGGTACTCTCCTTCACCTCCGTTGGACGAACCTTGCGAATAGACAAGTCCTGGATTGCTTTCAAAGGATCTTTATCTCCTACATCAATTGGCAATTGCTCTCCTTGCGAGAAGTTAGATTCATCAAACTTCACATCTACCGTCTCTTCAACCTGTCGGGTGAAATTATTGTAGACACGGTAAGTGTGAGAGTTTGAGCCATAACCAAGTAGGAAACCTTCATGAGATTTTGGAGCAAATTTAGAACGATGATCCTTATCAAGAATGTAGCACTTTGAGCTGAATACTCGAAAGTATCCAACTTGGGGTTTGTTACCGGTGAGGAGCTCGTATGCCGTCTTTTTGGGTAGCTTGTGAAGATACAAGTGATTTGTTGCATGACAAGCTGTCTCAACCGCTTCCGCCCAAAAGTGCTTCGGTGTCTTGTATTCATCAAGCATCATTCTCGCCAAGCGTTCGGTTCTTCCTCTCAACAACTCCATTTTGTTGAGGTGTGTACGTAGCCGAGAACTCATGTGAAATCCTTTCTTCATCAAGAAAGGTGTCCACATTTGTGTTCTTGAACTCTGTTTCGTTGTTGCTGCGAACCTTCTTGATCTTCACTTCAAATTGATTTTGGGCCTTCCTAGCAAAGGTTTTGAAGATCTTTTTGACCTGCGATTTATCATCGAGAAAGAAAACCCACGTAAATCTTGAAAAATCATCAACTATAACTAGACCAAAAGAATTTACACCGAGACTTTTGTAAGCGTTGAGACCGAAAAGATCCATGTGAAGTAGCTCGAGCGGCCTCCTCGTGGTCATGATGTACTTTACGGGATGCCTTCCTCCAACTTGTTTACCTGCTTGACAAGCATTGCAAAGTCTATCCTTATCAAATATGACATCTTTAACTCCAAGGATATGATCACCTTTGATAAGCTTGTCAAGATTTTGCATGCCCACGTGACCTAACCGTCTATGCCACAACCTACTTTTAGAAGATTTAGCAATTAAGCAAGTTCAAGGTTCAGCCTTTTTAGTGAAATCAACAATGTATAGATCACCTTCCCGTATACCGGTAAAGACCATTTTATGATTATCTCTACGAAACACTTGGCAATCTACTTCGGTAAATAGGACATTGAAACCAAAGTTAGCTAGTCTAGAAACAGAAAGTAGATTATAGCCAAGAGATTCAACGAGCATGACATTTTGTATGCAGATATCATGTGAGATTGCCACCTTACCGAGGCGAACCACCTTACCCTCTAAGTTATCACCAAAAGTGACATACTTTCGAGGGCCGTTGTTTTCAGCAAGCTCACCAAACATATCTTTATCGCCGGTCATGTGATCAGTACATCCACTGTCAAGGACTGATACATCTCCAACGTATCTATAATTTATGAAGCATTCATGCTATTTTATTATCTGTTTTGAATGATTATGGGCTTTATTATACACTTTTATATTACTTTTGGGACTAACCTACTAACCAGAGGCCCAGCCCATATTGCTGTTTTATTGCCTGTTTTAGTATTTCGAAGAAAAGGAATATCAAACGGAGTCCAAACGGAATGAAACCTTCGGCAACGTGATTTTTGGGAAGAATATGATCCTGGAGACTTGGAGTTTATGTCATAAGATCCTCGAGGAGGCCACAAGGGTGGTGGGCACCCCCCCTACTGGGCGCGCCCCCTGTCTCGTGGGCCCCTCGAGCACCCCCCACCCCCGACCGACTTCTTTCACCATTTAGAAAAGCACTTTTAATGTCCATTGGGTACAGAGTGATATCATGGTGATTAGCATAGGCAAGTAAGATGGGAATGGACTCAAGTCTAGCAACGGGGGCATATGTCTCACCATAGACCATACCTTCGAATTGAGTGTAGCCTTGGGTGACGAGACGTGCTTTGTTGCGAACCACTTGTCCATCTTCGTCTTGCTTGTTGCGAAACACCCATTTGGTACCAATGATGTTGTGGTTGTTGTCGGGCTTCTCGACCAATGTCCACACTTGGTTTCTCTCAAAGTTGTGTATTTCTTCGTGCATGGCATTTGTCCAATCCGGATCTTCCAATGCTTCTTCAACCTTCATAGGTTCAATGCTAGAGATGAATGAATAGTGTTCACAAAAGTTAGCCAAACGAGATTTAGAGTGAGTGATTCTACTGGTTTGGATATCATTGTAGATTTGCTCGACGGGATGGTCTCCAGCAACTCTTGCTCAAACTCATGAGAGCTTTTGCTTTGATCGGGGTGGTACATCTTCTTATCATCTTGTTCTTCTTCTTGGCCTTCATTGTTGTTGACGTTGTCATTCCCTCGTCGTGGTGGAGAAGGAGGTTGATGCGGCTCATCTTGGTGTACTTCCTCATTTTCTTCATCTTGGTGTGTCCTGCTTGTGGATGCTTCCATGTCAACTCTTGGTTCATCTTGTCATGAGGTAGAAGCTTCCACTTGGACAGACGAGGTACTCTCCTTCACCTCCGTTGGACGAACCTTGCCAATAGACAAGTCTTGGATTGCTTCCGAAGGATCTTTATCTCTTACATCAATTGGCAATTGCTCTACTTGCGAGCAGTTAGATTCATCAAACTTCACATCTGCCGTCTCTTCAACCTTTCGGGTGAAATTATTGTAGACACGGTAAGTGTGAGAGTTTGAGCCATAACCAAGTAGGAAACCTTCATGAGATTTAGGAGCAAATTTAGAACGATGATGCTTATGAAGAATGTAGCACTTTGAGTTGAATACTCGAAAGTATCCAACTTGGGGTTTGTTACCGGTGAGGAGCTCGTATGCCGTCTTGCTGAGTAGCTTGTGAAGATACAAGCAATTTGTTGCATGACAAGCTTTCTCAACCGCTTCCGCCCAAAAGTGCTTCGGCGTCTTGTATTCATCAAGCATCATTCTCGCCATTTCGATGAGCGTTCGGTTCTCCCTCTCAACAACTCCATTTTGTTGAGGTGTGTATGTAGCCGAGAACTCATGTGAAATCCCTTCTTCATCAAGAAAGGTGTCCACATTTGCGTTCTTGAACTCTGTTCTGTTGTCGTTGCGAACCTTCTTGATCTTCACTTCAAATTGATTTTTGGCCTTCCTAGCGAAGTTTTTGTAGATGTTTTGGACCTGTGATTTATCATCGAGAAAGAACACCCACGCAAATCTTGAAAAATCATCTAACTAGACCAAAAGAATTTCCACCGAGACTTTTGTAAGCGTTGGGACCGAAAAGATCCACGTGAAGTAGCTCGAGCGGCCTCCTCGTGGTCATGATGTTCTTTACAGGATGCCTTCCTCCAACTTGTTTACCTGCTTGACAAGCGTTGCAAAGTCTATCCTTATCAAATATGACATCTTTAACTCCAAGGATATGATCACCTTTGATAAGCTTGTCAAGATTTCGCATGCCCACGTGACCTAACGGTCTATGCCACAACCAACCTTTAGAAGATTTAGCAATTAAGCAAGTTCAAGGTTGAGCCTTTTTAGTGAAATCAACAATGTATAGATCACCTTTGCGTATACCGGTAAAGACCATTTTGTGATTATCTCTACGAAACACTTGGCAATCTACTTCGGTAAATAGGACATTGAAACCAAAGTTAGCTAGTCTAGAAACAGGAAGCAGATTATAGCCAAGAGATTCAACAAGCATGACATTCTGTATGCAGCTATCATGTGAGATGGCCACCTTACCGAGGCCAACCACCTTACCCTTTGAGTTATCACCAAAAGTGACAATCTTTCGAGGGCCGTTGTTTTCAGCAAGCTCACCAAACATATCTTTATCGCCAGTCATGTGATCGGTACATCCACTGTCAAGGACTGATACATCTCCAACGTATCTATAATTTATGAAGCATTCATGCTATTATATTATCTGTTTTGAATGATTATGGGCTTTATTATACACTTTTATATTACTTTTGGGACTAACCTACTAACCGGAGGCCCAGCCCATATTGTTGTTTTATTGCCTGTTTCAGTATTTCGAAGAAAAGGAATATCAAACGGAGTCCAAACAGAATGAAACCTTCGGCAACGTGATTTTTGGGAAGAATGTGATCCTGGAGACTTGGAGTTCACTTCAGAAGATCCTCGAGGAGGCCACGAGGGTGGGGGCCGCCCCCCTACTGGGTGCGCCCCCTGTCTCGTGGGCCCCTGAGCACCCCCCATCCCCCGACCGACTTCTTTCACCATTTAGAAAAGCACTTTTAATGTCCTTTGGGCATAGAGTGATATCATGGTGATTAGCATAGGCAAGTAAGATGCGAATGGACTCAAGTCTAGCAATGGGGGCATATGTCTCACCATAGACCATACCTTCGAATTAAGTGTAGCCTTGGGTGACGAGACGTGATTTGTTGTGAACCACATGTACATCTTCATCTTGCTTGTTGCAAAACACCCATTTGGTACCAATGATGTTGTGGTTGTTGTCAGGCTTCTCGACCAATTTCCACACTTGGTTTCTCTCAAAGTTGTGTATTTCTTCGTGCATGGCATTTGTCCAATCCGGATCTTCCGATGCTTCTTCAACCTTCATAGGTTCAATGCTAGAGATGAATGAATAGTGTTCACAAAAGTTAGCCAAACAAGATTTAGAGCGAGTGATTCTACCGGTTTGGATATCATTGTAGATTTTCTCGACGGGATGGTCTCTAGCAACTCTTGCTCGAACTCATGAGAGCTTTTGCTTTGATCAGGGTGGAACATCTTCTTATCATCTTGTTCTTCTTCTTGGCCTTCATCGTTGTTGACGTTGTCGTTCTCTCGTTGTGGTGGAGAAGGAGGTTGATGCGGCTCATCTTGGTGTACTTCCTCATTTTCTTCATCTTGGTGTGTCCCGCTTGTGGATGCTTCCATATCAACTCTTGGTTCATCTTGTCATGAGGTAGAAGCTTCCACTTGGACAGACGGGGTACTCTCCTTCACCTTCGTTGGACGAACCTTGCGAATAGACAAGTCTTGGATTGCTTTCGAAGGATCTTTATCTCCTACATCAATTGGCAATTGCTCTCCTTGCGAGAAGTTAGATTCATCAAACTTCACATCTACCGTCTCTTCAACCTTTCGGGTGAAATTATTGTAGACACGGTAAGTGTGAGAGTTTGAGCCATAACCAAGTAGGAAACCTTCATGAGATTTAGGAGCAAATTTAGAACGACGATGCTTATCAAGAATGTAGCACTTTGAGCTGAATACTCGAAAGTATCCAACTTGGGGTTTGTTACCGGTGAGCAGCTCGTATGCCGTCTTTTTGAGTAGCTTGTGAAGATACAAGCAATTTGTTGCATGACAAGCTGTCACAACCGCTTCCGCCCAAAAGTGTTTCGGTGTCTTGTATTCATCAAGCATCATTCTCGCTAAGTGTTCGGTTCTTCCTCTAAACAACTCCATTTTGTTGAGATGTGTACGTAGCCGAGAACTCATGTGAAATCCTTTCTTCATCAAGAAAGGTGTCCACATTTGCGTTCTTGAACTCTGTTCCGTTGTTGCTGCGAACCTTCTTGATCTTCACTTCAAAATTATTTTGGGCCTTCCTAGCAAAGGTTTTGAAGATCTTTTTGACCTGCGATTTATCATCGAGAAAGAAAACCCACGTAAATCTTGAAAAATCATCAACTATAACTAGACCAAAAGAATTTACACCGAGACTTTTGTAAGAGTTGGGACCGAAAAGATCCATGTGAAGTAGCTCGAGCGGCCTCCACGTGGTCATGATGTTCTTTACGGGATGCCTTCCTCCAACTTGTTTACCTGCTTGACAAGCGTTGCAAAGTCTATCCTTATCAAATATGACATCTTTAACTCCAAGGATATGATCACCTTTGATAAGCTTGTCAAGATTTTGCATGCCCACGTGACCTAACTGTCTATGCCACAACCAACTTTTAGAAGATTTAGCAATTAAGCAAGTTCAAGGTTGAGCATTTTTAGTGAAATCAACAATGTATAGATCACCTTTCCGTATACCGGTAAAGACCATTTTATGATTATCTCTACGAAACACTTGGCAATCTAGTTCGGTAAATAGGACATTGAAACCAAAGTTAGCTAGTCTAGAAACAGAAAGCAGATTATAGCCAAGAGATTCAACGAGCATGACATTTTGTATGCAGCTATCATGTGAGATTGCCACCTTACCGAGGCCAACCACCTTACCCTCTGAGTTATCACCAAAAGTGACATACTTTCGAGGGCCGTTGTTTTCAGCAAGCTCACCAAACATATCTTTATCGCCGGTCATGTGATCGGTACATCCACTGTCAAGGAGTGATACGTCTCCAACGTATCTATAATTTATGAAGCATTCATGCTATTATATTATCTGTTTTGAATGATTATGGGCTTTATTATACACTTTTATATTACTTTTGGGACTAACCTACTAACCAGAGGCCCAGCCCATATTGTTGTTTTATTGCCTGTTTCAGTATTTCGAAGAAAAGGAATATCAAACAGAGTCCAAACGAAATGAAACCTTCGGCAACGTGATTTTTGGGAAGAATGTGATCCTGGAGACTTGGAGTTCATGTCATAAGATCCTCGAGGAGGCCACGAGGGTGGTGGGCGCCCCCCCTACTGGGCGCGCCCCCTGTCTCGTGGGCCCCTCGAGCACCCCCCACCCCCCGACCGACTTCTTTCACCATTTAGAAAAGCACTTTTAATGTCCTTTGGGTACAGAGTGATATCATGGTGATTAGCATAGGCAAGTAAGATGCGAATGGACTCAAGTCTAGCAACGGGGGCATATGTCTCACCATAGACCATACCTTCGAATTAAGTGTAGCCTTGGGTGACGAGACGTGCTTTGTTGTGAACCACATGTACATCTTCGTCTTGCTTGTTGCGAAACACCCGTTTGGTACCAATGATGTTCTGGTTGTTGTCGGGCTTCTCGACCAATGTCCACACTTGGTTTCTCTCAAAGTTGTGTATTTCTTCGTGCATGGCATTTGTCCAATCCGGATCTTCCAATGCTTCTTCAACCTTCATAGGTTCAATGCTAGAGATGAATGAATAGTGTTCACAAAAGTTAGCCAAACAAGACTTAGAGTGAGTGATTCTACCGGGAAGAGCCCCGGCCACACCGTCTCCCCAGAGGAATCAGCCCTCCAGCGAGCCGTAAGTAAAAAAGGGGGAATTTTGTAATAGGGGGCGCCCCTGTATTATTTCCAAAGGTAACCGAAGTTTTCACCTTGTAGTTCGGATCTCAGCCCATCTCAGCAGAGCTCATCTTCGGGGGAGCTTCGTCCGGAGATGATGGAGAGCGAGACGCCTCCATCTGCCGCCCCGTCGGGCGGGTCGGACGACCCTGAGGTGTCGTCATGGAGGGTCTCCCCGAGTCCGGCGGGGCCGGAGAGTTCGGCACCCATTGGAGTACGGCCGGTGGAGCTGCAGGATTTGCTCAAGAGGGCGTCTATCTCAGAAGATCACCGCACATTAATGAGTATGGTGATTGAGATGATCTCATCCGCAGAAAGCGGGTTGTATGAAGCCATCGGAAGTTTGCTGGCGGGGTTTGAGGTACGCAAAAAATGACATACCTTTTGACAGTTTTGCACATGAAGTGGGCCCTGTATAGATAGTAGCCCCTGAGACTTGGTATGCTGTCGAAAGCGACAGCGTGCCGAGGATCATAATCTCAGTTATAGATTGTCGCCTTTCCTATGCAGGTGGCGGAATGTTCGGTGGCCAGCCGGACTGATGGAGTTGCTGAGCTGAAGAGGCAACTCGATGTTGCGGATGCGGACATCTCGCTGGTCAATAAACGACTTGATGAGTCACAAGGTAGGTGGTTGCTCCGCGGTCGCCTAGTAAGGGAGCTAACGCCCATTCCTTACAATTTGTATGCTTGATGCAGATGGTGCCGCTGCTGTGGAAGACCTTCGAGCAGAGCTTGCTCGAGCCAAGGAGCAAGCCAGAAAAAGTGATGCGGCTGCCTCGAAGGCAGCGGAAGAGCTAAAAGTCGAAAAGGCTGCTCACTGCCGAAGCAGGGAGGAGATGGCCGGAATGGCCGCGAAATTAAAAGATGCTACCGACCACCAGGAGGTTCTTGAAAGAGAACACCGAACGGAGCAAGAGGACCTGAAGAAGGTCGACGTCGAAGCCAAGGATGCCCGTAGTGCGATGCGGGCTATGAAGGAGGAACTGCGTCAGGTCGGAGATATTGCGGCTGGAAAGCCCTTTATGCTGCGTAGGAATTTCACGGATCCAAAGTATGCTCAGCTGGGCCGATTGTGCGGTGCGGAGGATCCTTATCTGGATTTGGCGGCGAGTGTGCCGGACGCAGTCGTGAACTTCCGAAGCCAGAAGGATCACGAAATGGAAGAGCTTTTCTGGTCTCAATACCATAGTCCGGAGCGTCCACTTCCGTTGAGTGATCGGCTGGTTGAGTGGGCTGAGCTGAATAGATTGTCCGTACTTGCCATGACGGATGTGGTCGCTCATCTGTGGCCAGAAAGGCCTAAGCCGAAGAGTTATTTTGGCTTGTTGCAGCAATTCCTTGGGGCGGTGCCGCATATCGGGGCGATGAAGCGGTCGGCATGCATAGAAGGTGCACCGATGGCTCTCGCCCGTGTTAAGACATACTGGGCGGAGATGGATGCGACCGCTCTTGCATCCCGGGGTTCAGACAAAAGCCGATTACCCGCCGAGCACTATTTTGAGGAAGTCCTGTAGGGCGCTCGTTTAATAGAGTCGCAGTGCTCAAAAGATGTTATGTTTAAATGACATGTATGATTTCTGAGATTATGTTTATAATGCAATAGTTTTTTATACTTGTGCGTTCAAGTATTGAACTATCTCCTGTGCGGCCGTATATGTATGTATAACCTGAAAGATGGCAGTCTTTGGCTTCAGCCCCCACGCACATGGTGCGGGGGTGTTTGCAAAAAGAAAAGCGCTTTTTCACACTTAATCCAACATCTTGGTCCTTTGAAGGAGGTGATAGCGTAGCAAACTAGGCAACCAGACTATAATGCTTTATCACTTTCACTTAGCCATAGGAGCTCGAATGTGGGGCTACTATATAGCCCCTAGAGGCACCATGTTTCTCTGAACTCGGGGCGCGTATGTGCCTGACCGGGAAGCGGTCCTTCGTCAAAGCGGAGGAATTCTAAACATTCCAATAGTCGATCGAGTGGTTGACCAGTCTCTCGCTATATCATGACAGTCAGTTTTCGGCTTTCTCTACTGAGGTGCTCGCCCGGCCGAACTGGGGCACAATCGCAGTAGTTCTCCTGGTGCCGCGTTAGCCGATGGAGCGGAACGTAAGGCAGCAAAACACAGGAGCCGGGCAAACCCAACATTTGACCAAAGACATGATTCGGAGCTGATGCATATAAGGCCTAACTCGAGACGCCGAACACTCCCTGAGGTGTTCGGTCTTTATGGTACCAGGAAGAACAGTGCCCTAAGCCCCTAGTGTCCAGGTACAGGCGGGAACTTCTGACGCGGACGATGCCAAAACGCCAGCCTCCTCCTCGGTTATGGTAGGAAACCGGGGGATGTGTATCAACAAGAGACAGTAAGAAAGGTTTACGCAGGGTCTTAATCTGAAAAGAATCCTTGGAACGGGTTCCTGCTGCACGCCTGCGCCTGTGTCTTCGTTGTGCTGTATCCTGGATGGGTGTAGCACATGCTTCATCTGTGAAAGAGAAGGACTTAGTTTGGAAGAAATATGATGCAAAAGTTGTATTTAAAATAAAGTATAATTTGGAAGATGAATAAAGTTGAGCTTTATTGGCTCTCATCGTTTATACGCGTGGCCCCTTGTAAAGGGGTAGGCTGCTGGGAAGCCCCTTGTTTATCTATGCCGGACTCGCCTAACCGTGTTCGAGGTCTGAATGACCTGTTTTTAGGGGCTTTGACCTGCAAGGTCGGACTAGTGTGTGGCTGTCAAGGCAGTCTCACGTTCTCCGTGGTCGAGGAACACTCGGAGTTACTCTTTAATGAGATTATGCCGCGTGGACCGGGCATTTTAAGCGTAAGAGACGCGTAATGTGGTATTGTGTTAAAGCGGGCGAAAGCTTCGCGTCCCAGTCGTGCTTGAGGGCCACTGTGAAATGGGGCGGTATGTAAAGTGAGCTTTTCGCGACGAAGGTTGTCGGATGTACCGAACACAACCTCCAGTGGTACAGAGCCTGTACAATTGGCTTAAAGGCCTGGCGTCACTCCTTTGAAGGAAGTGCTGCTACGGCGAATTTTGGAAGGGTCTATCCCCATTCCACGGACGGTGTCCTGGTATGGCAGCTGGCGCACTGTGTTTTTGTGTTATCACATGAAGTGAGTTCACTGTTTTGACTTCTAGTGGGAAAGTCTTCTGTTTTCCGGAGTGCTGCTTGTGGGGTTCATCGTCATCTTCGCTTGGTGTCTTCTTTTTTGGCCCATAGATAGACCTGACCGGGTCATTCTTTTTTCGAGGATCTTTATGCTGATCATGTGTCGGCTTGTGTGCGGCGCCCCTTGCTGCTCTGAGCCTGTCATCTGGTCATCTATCCGGCCAGGCGGCTTCTTTCTTTTTTGACTGCGGGGGCTCTAAGGCCTCCTCGTCAAATTCGGGCAACAGCTTGCGCTTCGGGTAGCTCTTTGCCTGGTGACTATTGCCATATTTATCTGCAGTATTGAGTACTTTGCTCCATCTCATTGTGAGTGCGTCCTCCGCTGTTTTGAGCTTCCGCTTTTGCTTCTTCAAACTTCTTGCCGTGGAGAGGAGCCTTTTATGAAGGTTCTTATGCTCTGGTGATGTGTTCGGCGTGAGATCGTCTAGGCTCTTGTTTTCGCCGGGGATGGGTTGCTTGTCCAGTTCATCATGTTTGGATGGTTGCTTGGTGGCATGTTCGCCGTCCACTGCTTCGCCCTACTCTAGGGCCGGGTCCACATGGGTGCCGTTTTTATCGAGGCCGGACTTCGGGCGGCGCTTGCGTCGCCGTTTTGGTTGTTTGTTGGGGGAGTTGTCCTTCACCATGTCCCTTTTTTCCTCGTTGTCGCTTCCTTTTGGTCTATCCACCATGTATACGTCGTGAGTTCGAGTGGCTTTCCGGTGCCCGATAGGCGCTGGTTCTTGGTCGTCTCCGGCATCGTCGTCCATACCGTCGATGTCTTCGGAGTCAAAGTCTAGCATGTCGGTTAGATCATCGACAGTGGCTACTAAGTGGGTGGTGGGTGGGGCGTGAATTTCTTCGTCGTCCGCATCCCAACCGTCCTGACCGCAGTCCGGCCAGGGCTCTCCTAATAACGAGAGATACTTTAGCGAACTCAAGATGTCGCCAAAAGGTGAGTGTTGAAAGATGTCCGCCGTGGTGAACTCCATGATCGGCGCCCAATCGGATTCGATCGGAGGGGGCGCGGGAGGTTCAGAGTCCGGCGAGGAGTCCGGCACCTTGGAGTCATGAGCTTTATGAGGGACAATGTCAGTGTTCGGCTCTATTGCCGTAGAGGTTGCAGCCCCCGAGGCGGTGTCTAGCCACACGTCCTCGATCTGCGCAGCGGGCTCCAAATTGAAGATTGGAGCGGACTCGAGTGCGGCCTCCAGGGTACTGTCCGGCTGCAAAGCTAAATCATGCCCGTCGTGACAGTGCGGCGCGCTTGGCTGTGGCTCGAATCCTTCAAAGATCAAGTCCCCGCGGATGTCAGTCGTGAAGTTCAAAATTCCAAATCTGACCTGACGGCCAGGGGCGTAGCTTTCGATCTGCTCCAGATGGCCAAGCGAATTGGCCCCCAGTGCAAAGCCGCCCAATACGAAGATCTGTCCGGGGAGGAACGTCTCAGCCTGGACTGCGTCGTTGTTGATGATCGAAGAAGCCATCGAGCCTATCGGTGACGACACAGAGGAACTCTCAATGAAAGCACCAATATCGGTGTCAAAACCGGCGGATCTCGGGTAGGGGGTCCCGAACTGTGCGTCTAGGGGGATGGTAACAGGAGACAAGGGACACGATGTTTTACCCAGGTTCGGGCCCTCTTGATGGAGGGAAAACCCTACGTCCTGCTTGATTAATATTGATGATGTGTGTTACAAGAGTAGATCTACCACGAGATCAAGGAAGCTAAACCCTAGAAGCTAGCCTATGGTATGATTGTTGTTCGTCCTAAGGACTAAAGCCATCCGGTTATATAGACATTGGAGAGGGCTAGGGTTACACAGAGTCGGTTACAATGGTAGGATATCTACATATCCGTATCGCCAAGCTTGCCTTCCACGCCAAGGAAAGTCCCATCCGGACACGGGACGAAGTCTTCAATCTTGTATCTTCATAGTCTTGGAGTCCGGCCGATGATGGTAGTTCGGCTATCCGGACACCCCCTAGTCCAGGACTCCCTCAGTATCCCTCCCAAATGATGTTGCTCCTACTACTCATTGTGATGATGATAATTGCTATACTATTGCCGCTATCCATACTATTAATGATGAGAGTGATTATGCTTATGATATGAAAAGGTCCAATCTTGGGGAAGCTATGTTTGATGAGGATGAAATATTTGAGAATATATTTGCTAAAATTAATGTTTGTCCCAAGCTTGGGGATGCTATGTTTAATGAAGATGATATTTTTAGCATCCCAAGTTTTGATATGAAAAGTTGTTATGATGATAGCATGCCCCTTACCTATGATGATTATATTGATGAAAGTGGGTTCAGAAGAGTGTCAACTTTAGGAAGTAGTGATCCCACTATTTTGGAGGATGTTGAATCTTATTGTGACGAATATGAAAGTGGATTTGGAAGAGTGACAACTTTATTTAGTGATGATTCCACTATCTTGGGAGAGGTTTCAATCGATTATGATGAGAACTAAGTTGCTACTTATGATGATTATTGTGATGAAACTTATGCTATAAAAAGTAGTGATGATTATATTTATAAATCTTGTCATGATTATGATTACCCTTTTTCTGAACATTACTCTTTTAATGTGGAAACAATTTTTACTTATGATACTCCCACTATTCCGAATGAGAAGAATTTTACTTATGTGGAGAGTAGTAAATTTTATATGCTTGTAGATCATGAAAAGAATGCTTTAGGTGATTGTTATATTGTTGAATTAATTCATGATGCTACTGAAAAATATTATGAGGGAGGAACATATGCTTGTAGGAATTGCAATAATGTCAAATTTCCTCTCTATGTACTTAAAATCTTGAAGCTATGCTTGTGTTACCTTCCTATGCTAATTGATTATTGTTCGCATAAGTTGTTTGCTCAAAAAATCCCTATGCATAGGAAGTGGGTTATACTTAAATGTGCTAGTCATATGCTTCATGATGCTCCCGTTATGTTTCAATTCTTATCTTTTATGTGAGCATCATTGTCATCATCATGCCTAGCTAGAAAGGCATTAAAGAAAAGCGCTTGTTGGGAGACAACCCAATATTTACCCTTACTCTTTTTGTGTGTCCACATGATTATGCCACTGTAGTAATCATGTTTTATAGCTTTTGTTTCAATAAAGTGCCAAGTAGAACCTTTGGGAAGACTTGGGTGAAGTTTATGTGATCTTGCTGTAAAGAACAGAAACTTTGCGCTCACGAGAATAGCTGCCATGTTTTACTGAAGAGTGATTTTAGGTTGATTATTTTTTCAGATGATTAATAGACACATTCCTCAGGTCCAACAATTTTATTCATAATTTTTGGGGTTCCATAAGTATAGGTTCGATACAGATTACTACAGACTGTTCTGTTTTTGACAGATTCTGTTTTCATTGTGTTGTTTGCTTATTTTGATGAATCTATGGCTTTTATGTAAGGGTATGAACCATATAAAAGTTGGAATACAGTACTTTTAATACCAATATTAATAAATAATGTGTTCATTACAGTACCTTAAAGTGGTGGTTTTCCTTCTTGTACTAACGGAGCTTACGAGTTTTGTGTTAAGTTTTGTGTGGTTGAAGTTTTCAAGTTCTGGGTAAAGATTCGATGGACTATGGAATAAGGAGTGGCAAGAGCCTAAGCTTGGGTATGCCCAAGGCACCCCAAGGTAATATTCAAGGACACCCAAGAAACTAAGCTTGGGGATGCCCCGGAAGGCATCCCCTCTTTCGTCTTCGTTCATCAGTAACTTTACTTGGAGCTATATTTTTATTCGCCACATGATATGTGTTTTGCTTGGAGCGTCATTTTATTTTTCTAGTATTTGCTTTATGTTATTTAGAATAATGTTTTGCATCTATATTTTCAATAAAAATGTCAAGGATAGCCTTTACCATGCTTATTTTGCTAGTATACATGTTGCTGTTTGAAAACAGAAAGTTTACCGCTGTTGCAAAAATTCCCTAGAACAGTAAGAGAGTGATATAATGTTGAATATTTTTTAGTATTGAGCTCTGATAAATCTTTTACAGCTTAGTATTTTTATCATAATTTTTAGAGTTAGCGAAGTATTGATACTCTTGCATTCTTTATAGACTGTACTGTTTTGGCAGATTGCTGTTATGGTTGCATTGTTTGCATATGTTTGCTTGTTTAATGATTCTATTTGAGGATAGGAGTATTAAATATGCAGAGAAATTTAGTATTCAATGTTGAATAATAACTTTAGTGATTTGTTACAGTAGAAAATGATAAGGTTTTGCTTTGGTTTATACTAACCTATCTCACGAGTTCTTGTTGAGTTTGGTGTGGATGAAGCTTTTGATAAAAAGGGAAACCGACATATAAAAGGAGTTAAGGAGACATAAAAGCTCAATATTGGGGATGCCCAAGGCACCCCAAGATAATATTTCAATATGTGTCAAGCATCTAAGCTTGGGGATGCCCCGTAGGCATCCCACCTTTCTTCTTCAACAACTATCGGTTAGTATCGGTTGAGCCTAAGTTTTTGCTTCTTTACATGAGTCGTGCTATCCTTGCAATGTCATTTTATTTTGCCTTGATTGCTGTATGAATACAATACGAAGATATGAAGTTCTTAAATGAGAGAGAGTCTTCAGATAGTTGCATAATTATTTAACTACTCATTGATCTTCACTTATATCTTGTTGGAGTAGTTTGTCATTTACTCGTGTGCTTCACTTATATCCTATGAGTTAATGGTTGAATGAGTTGAATGTCATAAATCTGAATTTATATATTTTTCATTTGCTTATCTCATGGGGAGTAATGACTTCACGTCTAAGAAGTAGAGGTTGTAAATTTATTGACGGTTAACAAGCATTGTATTGGTCATTTGAACAATTCATGAAAGAATATTGAAGGAAGAGAGATTTCACATATAAATATACTCTCTTAGACATCTTTTATAATTGTGAGCGCTCATTAAGTATGACATGCTAAAGAGTTGATGTTGGACAAGGAAGACAACGTAATGGGTTATATTTTCTCACATCTCAGTTAAAGTATATTGTCATGGATCATTCAAACATGTTGAGTTTGCCTTTCCCCCTCATGCTAGCAAAAAATTCCTAGCACCAAGTAGAGATACTACTTGTGCTTCCAAGTATCCTTAAACTAAGTTTTGCCATGAGAGTCCACCATATCTACCTATGGATTGAGTAAGATCCTTCAAGTAAGTTGTCATCGGTGCAAGCAATAAAAATTGCTCTCTAAATATGCATGACTTATTAGTGTGGAGAAAATAAGCTTTGTACGATCTTGTTATGGAAGCAATAAAAGCGACGAATTGCATAATAAAGATCCATATACAAGGGGCAATATAAAGTGATGTTCTTTCGCATTAAGATTTTGTGTATCCAACCCTAAAAGTGCATGACAACCTCTGCTCCCCTCTGTGAAGGGCCTATCTTTTACTTTATGTCTTTTACTTTATGCCATAGTCAAGGTGATCTTCACCTTTCCCTTTTTCATTTTATCCTTTGGCAAGCACTTTGTGTTGGGGTGATCCTGATATATATATCCAATTGGATGTAAGTTAGCATGAACTATTATTGTTGACATCACCCAAAGGTGAATACGTTTGGAGGCAACACTATAAGCCCCTATCTTTCTCTGTGTCTGATTAAAACTTCATAACCACAAGTATTGCGTGAGTGTTAGCAATTGTAGAAGACTATATGATAGTTGAGTATGTGAAGTTTGCTAAATCAAAGCTCTGACATACACTCTTCCTGAAAATAAGATGAATTGCAATTGTTTGACTGCTAAGAATGAAGTTTGCTAGTTTTCAGGAAAGTTTATTGTCTATGCTTTGACATGTGAATAGCTTGTTACTTGATCATGAAAACTTTTATGAGATGAACGACTCTTATGACATATAAAGATGCTAGTAAAGGTGATTGAAATTATCATTGATCAAACTTATGCACCTCTAGCATTCACACTTCATAAATTCTTTCTTTTATCATTTACCTACTCGAGGACGAGCAGGAATTAATGTCACGCCCAATATGCAATATTATCCTAAAGAGACTCGAAGGTCCCACCAAGGATAGAACTGCATATTGAAATGCTTTTGCAAGGTGGATATCATTACATCAACATTACATAATAGATGGGGATACATACAAAAGGAATACAATGCCACACGAATACAACAATACATGATACATAAGATCAACATCCGACTACGGATGAAACACAAACAGAAACTCAAAGGACATCCACCCTGCTAGCCCAAGCTGCCGACCTGGAACCTTATCCCCTGATCGAAGAAGAAGCAGAAGAAGAACTCCAAAACAAGTAACATCGCTCTCGCGTCAAGATCATCACAGAACCTAAACCTGCAACTGTTGTTGTAGTAATTTGTGAGCCACGAGGTCTCAGCAATCCCATTACCATGGGTATCAAGACTAGCAAAGCTCAAAGGGAAAGGAAGGGCTAAAGTGGTGAGGTTGCAGCAGCAACTAAGCATATATGGTGGCTAACATACGCAAATAAGAGCGAGAAGAGAGCAAACGGAACGGTCATGAAGCTAGCAATGATCAAGAGGTGATCCTGAACTCCTACTTACGGTAAACATAACTCAAAACCGTGTTCACTTCCCGGACTCCGCCGAAAAGAGACCATCATGGCTACACACGCGGTTGATGCGTTTTAATTCGGATCTGGTGTCAAGTTATCTACAACCGGACATTAACAAATTCCCATCTTCCACATAACCGCGGGCACGGCTTTCGAAAGTTTATACCCTGCAGGGGTGTCCCAACTTAGCCCATGATAAGCTCTCGCGATGAACGAAGGATATTCCTTCTCCCAGGAAGACCCGATCAGACTCGAAATCCCGGTTACAAGACATTTCAACAATGGTAAAACAAGACTGGCAAAGCCGCCCGGATGTGCCGACAAATCCCGATAGGAGCTGCACATATCTCATTCTCAGGGCACACCATATAAGCGAAGCGTACAGGAACTGACGTAATCCAAGTTGCCAAGGAATGGTCCCGCACGGTGCTCTAGTTTGGACCAACACTCGGAGGAGCACTGGCCCAGGGGGGTAAATAAAGATGACCCTCGAGAATGCGACTCCCAAGGGAAAAAGGGCTAGGTGAGGCAAATGTTGCTGGAGGAGTTTTATTCAAAGCGAACTATCAAGGGGGTCCCATAAATCACCCAACCGCGTAAGGAACGCAAAATCCGGGAATATAACACCGGTATGACGGAAACTAGGGGCGGCAAGGGTGGAACAAAACACCAGGCATAAGGCCGAGCCTTCCACCCTTTACCAAGTATATAGATTCATTAATTAAATAAGAGATATTGTGATATCCCAACATAATCCTGTCCATCATGGAGCAATCTTCAACTTCACCTGCAACTAACAATGCTATAAGAGCGGCTGAGCAAAGTGGTAACATAGCCAAGCAACGGTTTTCTAGGAAGGGTGAAAAGGTTAGAGGGTGACATGGCAAATTGGCAGGCTTGAAGAGCAAATGATAGGTAGCACAGCAAAGCGATAGAACGAAGCAACTAGCATAGCAATGATAGTAGTGAGATCCAGGGTAGCGGTCATCTTGCAAGCATCAAAACAACATGCTACAGCACCCCAACATGATAACAAAAGGCATGGGCATGATGTACAGGTTAAGCATGACAAAACATGAACATTGAGCTATCTCCAGAAATCACTAGAACATGCTCCAAAACACATGGCAAGATTGCAAATAATAACAGTTTCAGACTTTGCAGAAATAACATCTGGGTTCAATGTTTGGAGCTATCAAACAACATGTTACAGAAAAATATCATGGCAAACAAAGGCATGGAATGATACTACTAAATGCATAGAACAAAAGACCTTTACTGACCATGAGCCAAAAAGGATCAGAAGATATGATGGCACCCCTGTAAACATGGCAAGTTATATGACATCTTCATACATGGCAGGAACAACAATAAGTAGGCATGTTGGTGAGCTTGAACCACTCACCACAGAGCAACACATGGCATGGCAAGGCAACCAACAGTAAGAATACATGTTTATGAAGCTAAGCATGGAAAGAGAAAGTTCATAGGGTGCATGGATCACTAGCAAAACACATGGCAAATCTGAACTTAATGTTAACAGGCTGACAACAACATTATTTAGCAATTTGAGAGCAAGATTACGACAAGATACAGAAGGCTATAAATGCAAACAGGGGCATGGATGGATAGATCATGACATGTATAACAAAACATCCTTAGTGAACATCTCCATATTATGCATAGAATGACTTGTAGCAGCAGGCTTACATAGCATCACGAAATAACAGATTCAGCCTAGAAAAACAGCAACAGCAAGTACCCTACTTAACAAGCTTGATGCACTTAGTACAAGACCCACAAAAATACATGGATTGCACCTCTGTAAAGATGGCATGATGTAGTACAAAACACATGTAGAGATCAACCTGATAGGATGCTGTCACACCCTAGCTAGTCATGCATTAGAGTGTTGCATCATGTTTATTTTTCCATCAGAAACCTGAAATGGGGATGACAGAACCCCCAGTCCCCTCTGAAACCAATTAGGGTTTACTAAAAACTTTTTCAATGATCCTGAAATGCCCTTCTAAAATGCCCATCATTTTTGTCTTGGTTCAGAACCTCTGCCAAAAGTGATGCACATTTTCCTAGGCCATCTTAGGGTTTTTGAATTAAATCATAAATAATTGAATTTGGGCATTTAAAATTATATAAAATATTTAAATGCTCAAATATCTCCAAACTAAAATGTTTCATGTTGGAAATAATCCAACTATGGACCAGGGGTAGTTTGGTGATTTTAGGAGTTGCCTAAGTATTTTATTTAATTCAACAAAGTTGCAGAAGTATTAAAAAACAGAAAACAGAAAGAAATGGAAAAACTTACCTGACGCTTGCTCCCGGCCCACCTGCCGGCCCAGCCCAGCGCCGCTCTAGCGAGCTACTTGCCGGCCAGGCAGGCAGGCAGGTGCCCGGCGGCGATCGCAGCACGCGCCACGCACCTGCTCGCCGCCTCGCCGCTCCCCGCGCCCGGTGACGTCGTGGATCAGCCTCCCTCGCTCCCCCGAACCCCCCAGACACCCCCTCTCCTCTCCAGCTCCTCCCCCTCGCGCTTCCCCGCCATGACCGACGCCACCATCGCCGTGCCTTCGTCGTAGCCGTGCTTCCCGCCGTCCGTGCGTCCTCTCATCGTGTCCAGGAGCTCCGCCGCTGTCCACTCCATCGAGCACGCCGAGCCCCGAGCGCTCGCAACGCCCGAGTCCACCGCAACGACCTCGCCCGAACCGCCGTCGCCGGAGATCCCCTTCAACGCCGTCGTCGCTCCGGTCCATCTCCGGCCGCACCAAGGGCTTCGTCACACTCACTGTGAGCTTAGCCATCTTCCCCCCCTCCTTTTCTTGCTCCCGAGCTGTGTAGCGACCTCCCGGAGCTCAACCGCACCCACCGCCGTGGAGCTCGTCGCCGACGTGCTCCCGGTCACCCTCCGACCACTCCACGGTGTCCATCATGCTCACCGTGTCACGTAGCACCTAGCTAGCTACTCCCCGCGCTCACCGACCCCTCTAGCGTCAAGTTCGTCTTTGGCCGAACCCCGGTGGCCGCCAAAGTCGTCGCCGGCGCCAACTCCGGCCACCCCGACCCCAACGGACTCCACCAAGAGCTGCGGCTCGTCCTCAGCTCCACTCCGGTGGTCTCCGCGACCCATTTGGTGGCCGAAACAGCCAAAACCACTTCCGCCGCCGCGTCGGGCTCGCCAGCGGCTAAACGCCGGTGCCGCCGACCCGGGTTTGACCACGGGTGGGCCCTGGTTGACTCCCCTGAGTCAATGACAGGTGGGGCCCAGCCCTGCTAATTAAACAGGTTTAGTTTTAATTAAATTTTAATTAATCTAATCACACTGACACGCGGGACCCACTGTCAGGTTTGACCCGGACGTGTCCCGTTGACCTGCTGACGTCAGGCTGACGCAATAATTGATTTTCTGGATTAATCTAATATAGGAAATTCCAGAATATAGTTTAAACTTCAAAAATTCATAACTTTTATTCTGTAACTCCAAATCAGACAAATTATATATGAAAAATGATCAGAAAAATCCAATCTATCCATCTGTACTATTTTCATGCATGACTAAACAAGTTAAATTGATGTTTAATGCAGAACAAGGAAAAAACACTTTAAAGGATCATATTTGAGTTTGAAATTTGAATCTTTGATTCAAATTGGTACAAACCCTTCTGGTCTTAGTTGCATTAGCCCAACACACTCATATTGCTATGTTTCATGCATGCATCATATTGTTGCACATTGTTTGGTGATGGTTGTGTATCGGTGTTCTTATGGCAGGTTCTGCCTCCGAGGAGTACCGTGATTACCCTAACGAAGAACTGTATCAGTGCATCGAACCATCAGGCAAGCAACCAACCATTTGATCATATCGATACAATCCCATGTTCTCGCTCCTGCTCTCTTTTACTGCATTAAGACAACGCGTTTCAAACTGCTGTGTGCTACGGTAGTTGAACCCATTTCCTCTGCATGACCTGTCATTTCCACAGTAACTAGATGAAACCCACTAGCATGTGTAGGAGTTGATTGAGCCATATGTATGTGATGTTTCTACCTTGCCATGCCTGCTATGCTTAGAGTCGTGTCAGGTCTGGTTCATCTGGGTGATGGGCTAGAGTGAAATGATTATGTCGGTAATGAGAGTGGTGTGGTGAACACGATTTGGTAAAGGTATCGATGAGAGGCCATGTAGGAGTACATGGTGGGTTGTTTCATTGAAGCCGACCTTAGGCACTGAGATCTGTATGTGTGATTTAAGATACAACTACTACCATGCATTGGGCCCTGAAATATGACCCCGCTCGACTTCTTATCCACCCTAGATCTCTGTCCAGGAGTTGCAAGTAGTTTCTGGTGTTTGTAGCCTACTGGAGGCCGTGGACAGCGCTGACCGTAGGGGTGGGCTGTGATGCGGTAGGTACGTGGCCGGGTGTACCGAATACCCGTTAGGTATCTCGGGAACCCTGTTCACATCGTTCGGGGCCGTATGGGAAACCTCGGCCGGACTCCCTGCGGATGGAACCTGAATAGGCGATAAACCTGGACTAGAGGCTTAGGTGTTTAGGTAGGTCGTGGTCTACACCCACGTCGGCTTTCGCTTGAAGTCTGCCGAGCACATGTCGTGTGCAGACGCTAAGTGGTGGAAACATGTATGAAGAAGTACACCCCTGCAGGGTTATCATGATCTATTCGAATAGCCGCGTCCGCGGTAAAGGACTACTTGGTTGCCTATACAGTTCATAGACAAGTAAATGGAAACTACTAAAAGCCTCAAGATAAGTGTGAGTGCCGAGGATGGCTCTTCCGTAGGAAGACGGAGGTGGATCCTCGATAGCGTATTGAAGTGGTGAGTATTGGACTCGTGTACGCAAAACCATTTCAAGTTGGAGTCTCATAGGTTAGCCTAGCCAAGAGTCAAAGCTGGCTTGCTGCGATAACTCCACCAACCCTTCTTGATAATATGCATGTATGTAGGATCTGATGTAAGTCTTGCTGAGTACCTCTGTACTCATGTTGCTATAATTTACATTTTACAGAAGACGCTGCAACCCCTTCTGATGGGTTCTTCGTAGACGTTGACATCAATGAGTAGGCTAAGGCCCAGGTGGTGATCCTGAGCTTGTGAAGGACCTCGTAGTATAGCTAGGCTTTCCAAGCCTCTTCTATTTTTCTTGTTGTCTGTACTCAGACAAGTTACTTCCGCTGCTAGTTTGCATGACTGTATGACTTGAATGCTGGGTCGTGTGACCCGTACCTTTGTGTATGTTATGTATGGCTCGCTGAGCCTTAAATAAAGTACTTGTGTCGTAGAGTCATGTTGTGATGCCTTGTTGTATTTGCACATATCGAGCATATTGTGTGTATGATTGAAATGCTTGGTATGTGTGGGATCTGACTATCTAGTTGTTTATCTTTAGTAGCCTCTCTTACCGGGAAATGTCTCCTAGTGTTACCGCTGAGCCATGTTAGCTTGCTACTGCTCTGGAACACTTAGGCTGGCCGGCATGTGTCCTTCTTCGTTCCGGTGTCTGTCCCTTCAGGGAAATGTCACGCATTGAGTACCGGAGTCCTGTTAGCCCGCTACAGCCCGGTTTACCGGAGTCCTGCTAGCCCAGTGCTACAGCCCGGACCCACTTGCTGATGACCGACACGTTCGAAGCTGGGTCATGGATGCCTGTCCCTGTAAGTCTGTGCCACTTTGGGTTTACGACTAGTCATGTCAGCCCGGGCTCCTTATCATATGGATGCTAGCGACACTATCATATACGTGAGCCAAAAGGCGCAAACGGTCCCGGGCGAAGGTAAGGCGACACCCGTGGGGATACCGTGCGTGAGGCCGTAAAGTGATATGAGGTGTTATCGGCTAGATCGATGTGACATCGAGTCGGGGTCCTGACAGCGTTGGCATCAGAGAAGGACTGCCTGTAGGTTCTCCAAGCCAAACTGGTCGATGTTGAGTCTAGAAATTCTTTAGTTATATGTAGGGGAATTGTTTGTGGGTGGAACGTAAGGCTCTTTTTACTCCTTTGTCTTATGACATTCTGATCTGAGTCAGTCTATTCTTCCACCGGGGGTTAAGGAATTAGGATCTATTCTCTCTATCAGGACCACGTGTTACTAATCAGTAGTACCTTATAGGGTTGATGGATACAAGCCTAGTTTAGTTCTACTACCACGTTATGTTGTTAGGATGGACTCAGAACCTTGATATGATGATATTGAGTGTGTATGAAATCCTTTGTCAAATGTCTCAAAATCCTTCTTGAGCATTTACAGCTGTTATGCTGCCGAAATTTTGCTAGAAATTCTAATGCCTTTGCATTATGATTGTGCTTTCGGATGGCCACTCGCGACCTCAATCAAGTGCTTCGCCTGACTAGATGCCTAGATGTACCCGGCCATACTGCCATGTTGGTCAGGGTAATGACTGAGGCTGGATACCGTTGGTATCCTGAGTACACGGTCGAAGAGCAATTCCGAGACTTTAATCAAAGCCAGTATCTCTGCACTGTCAGGTTATTTCCATCTTATCCTGGGTCCACCGAGCCCCTTCACTGCTCCTATGGACTCGGGGTTACTATTGAGATGGCTGTGCAGGACGCCGCCTACTCTATGATGACCATCATGCGAGTCAGGTCTGGCCTATTTCGGGACTCTGATTTCCGGTATATGCCAGGATCACTTCCGGGAGCACAAGGGTATCTCCAGGCTATCTATGCTGACCCCACCCAGGAGGATTCACGGACTCGCACCACTGCTGAGATGCTCGAGGATAAGGACCGTGAAAATCGGGCCTTGAGATTAGAGCTCTTCAATACCCGTGCTGACCACTGGGCCACATTGACTCGGTTTGCACCGGCGGTGCAAGCTGGATATTCGGATATGCGCGATCTCTATCCTGTGAGATCTGCTCTGCCAGACGTGATGGGTTGGCGTGATGTAGGAGGCATCACCCCACCTCGCGGTCCCTGCAGGCCACCGTCTGTTGGTCCAAGACCTCATCCTAGCCCCTATGGTCCACAAGCTCCGCGAGATCGTCTGTTTCCGGATGATCATATTGAGCTTCCAGGCTATGGAGGTGACTTCTACGAGGACTACTACGGATCGGTCTGAGTTAGTGGTAGTATCACTAGTTCGTGTTAGCTGTGTTGTTTATCGTCCTGCGTGACTCATGGGATATGACCTAACTGTATCGCCTTCCGGAGGTGTAGAAAAATAATGTATAGGAGCTGGGAATGCCTCCGATGAGATGTAATCCTCTTTTCACCGTAATAGTACTTTGTTTGGTCTTGTACTAAACCCTGTATGGTGTGTATGACGATGGAATAAAGAAGCAGTTTCTGTATCTACCATGTCATACGGATGATCATCTTGCATTCCGAGTTATTCCTTACATTCTGTATCCTATGTCGGAATTTTATCATCCTGACTAAATCATTGTCTTGTTTACCTAGGATGGTCAACACGCGCACTAACCCTGCTCCTCAAGAGCAGGCCGAAGGCAGTGAAGTCAGGAATGCAAATCTGCCTCATCCTCCTTCCCTAGCCGAGGTTATGATGGAAGCCGAAAGAAACAAGCGGGAGACCAACCGTTTGTTGGAGCGTATTGAACAGAACATAGCACACCATCAGAGGACTAACGTGGTGTCACTCAGTGATTTTATCAAGTTACATCCACCCACGTTCCACCACTCCGTCGAGCCTCTCGACGCTGATGACTGGCTTCGCAGTATCTCCCACAAGCTGCGTTCCGCGCTGGTGGCTGAGGCTGACAAGGTCACCTTTGCTGCATATCATCTTGAAGGCCCCGCCAGTCTATGGTGGGAGAATTATGGAGCTATGCGCCCAGCAGGCCATGTCACCACTTGGGCTGAATTCAGCGAGGCTTTCCGTGAACATCACATTCCGGAGGGTCTCATGGACCGTAAACGTGAGGAATTTTGCAGTTTCACTCAGGGCCGACTCTCTGTGGATGCTTACAGCAGGGAGTTCGGTAACCTCGCACGATATGCAACTGAGGAAGTTTCTACTGATGCCAAGAAGCAAGCAAGGTTCCGTAAGGGACTTAGTCCTGAGCTTCGCCGCGACCTCCGTCTGCATGAGTGCACATCTTTTCAGAAACTTGTTAACAAGGCCATCAGTGCCGAGACTGGTCAGACTGATTATGACGCAACACGCAAGCATGGCCGTGACATGGGTTCCTCATCCGGTGCTGGTCCTCAGAAGCGCCGCGTGTGGGTGCCCAACACTGCCCTGCCACCTAGGTTCACACCTTGGCCATCCTTCCAGGCGCCTCGCCCCGTTCAACAGTCTACACCAGCCAAGCCCTATGGGGGTCCAACCAACAATGCTCATCCACGTACCAGTTCCGTGACTTGTTTCAAGTGTGGGGAATCTGGCCACTATATGCGTGATTGTCCCCAAACCAACCCCAACCAATCTGCTAGAGCTGTTGGCCGTGGCAAGCCGACAGGAAAAGTGTTCCACGCCAAGCCGGCCACCGCTACATGTGGCCATGTCAACTGTATCTCTGCCGAAGAAGCTCAAGAGGATCCCAACGTCGTTCTCGGTACGCTCCTTGTTAATTGCCACCCGGCATCTGTTCTTTTCGATACAGGAGCCTCTCATTCATTTATATCCGAGAACTATGCTCGTTTGCATAACACCGCATTCTGTGACATGCCATCCACTATGGAAATTTCTACTCCCGGTTCTAGATGGCAGACCTCCCGGGTAAGTTATGGAAATGAAATCCAAGTCGACATACTTGTTTTCCTTGCATCTTTGATAGCTCTCAAATTTTCAGATATTAATATCATTTTGGGTATGGACTGGATGTCAGCTCATCATGCCAAAATTGATTGCTTCTCTAGGACTGTTCAACTCACTCATCCTTCGGGCAAGATAGTCAATGTCTTGACCCGGTTAGCCGAGCGACAATTATATTCTCTTACCGCCAGCCCGTTGCCAGACCTTGAGGACGTTCCGGTAGTCCGTGACTTCCCGGATGTCTTCCCAGAGGAATTGCCAGGTGTTCCACCTGACAGGGATGTTGAGTTCGTAATAGACATCATTCCAAGAACCGTTCCGATTGCTAGAAGACCCTATAAGATGGCACCACTAGAACTAGCCGAGCTTAAGAAACAACTCGATGAGTCCTTGAAAAAGGGTTTCATCCGACCTAGTTCATCTCCGTGGGCTTGCCCCGTCCTATTCGTCAAGAAGAAGGATGGTACGGACCGGATGGTTGTAGATTATCGACCTGTCAATTTGGTCACAATCAAGAACAAATATCCGCTCCCCAGGATCAACGACCTGTATGATCAGCTCGCTGGATCCTCAGTCTTCTCCAAGATGGATTTGAGGTTGGGCTACCATCAAATCAAAATCAGAAACAGGGACATTCCTAAAACGGCCTTTGTTACTCGTTATGGACAATACGAGTACACCGTCATGTCCTTCGGTTTAACCAACGCTCCAGCCGATGTTTCTCGGTTAATGAACTCAATCTTCATGGAGTATTTGGATAAATTTGTCGTTGTTTACCTCGATGATATACTCATCTACTCCAAGAACGAGGAAGAACATGCCGAACATCTAAGGCTAGTGTTGAAGAAACTTCGAGAGCATCGCCTTTATGCCAAGTTTTCTAAATGTGAATTTTGGTTGTCAGAAGTGACCTATCTGGGTCATGTAATATCTGGTAAAGGTATTGCTGTTAACCCTGAGCGAGTTCAAGCCGTCCTTAATTGGACTCCACCTGAATCGGTCAAGCAAGTTCGGAGTTTTCTGGGCATAGCGAGCTATTGCCGTCGCTTTGTCGAGAACTTCTCCAGAGTTGCTAAACCTCTAACCGACCTCCTCAAGAAAGATAAAAAGTTCGAATGGACTCCACAATGTGAGCACAGCTTTCAGGAACTGAAAAGACGCCTGACTTCTGCTCCCGTACTGGTACCGCCAGACTTCTCTAAGGACTTTGTTATCTACTGCGACGCCTCGCGACAAGGACTAGGTTGCATTCTCATGCAAGACCGACACGTAATTGCTTACGCTTCACGGCAATTGCACCCACATGAGGAGAATTATCCTACTCATGATCTAGAGCTTGCAGCCGTAGTCTATGCACTTAAAACCTGGCGACATTACCTCCTTGGTAATCGTTGCGAAATATTCACTGATCACCAAAGTCTGAAGTACATCTTCACCCAACCGGATTTGAATCTCAGGCAAAGACGTTGGCTCGAGTTGATCACAGATTTCGACTTAGGAATAACTTACACCCCAGGGAAAGCCAACGTCATGGCTGATGTGCTAAGTCGTAAATCTTATTGTAACAACCTAATGTTACAACAAAGTCAACCGCTTCTCCATGAGGAATTTTGGAAGCTTAACCTTCACATTGTTCCTCAAGGATTTCTTTCCACCTTGGTAGCAAAACCTACCCTTACGGATCAAATCATCGCTGCCCAAAAGCGAGATAAGGGAATATCTAAAATCAAAGAGAACATTGCTAGCGGAGGTGCTAGTTGTTTCTCCACAAATGATCATGGTGTTGTGTACTTTGAGAACCGTCTAGTGGTTCCCAAGAACCAGCATCTACGACAGTTAATCCTTAAGGAGGCTCATGAATCCCCTCTCACCATTCATCCCGGTAGTACCAAGATGTATCAGGACCTACGCCAGAGGTTCTGGTGGACTAGGATGAAGAGAGAAATTGCTCAGTATATCGCTAATTGCGACGTCTGTCGTCTTGTAAAAGCAGAGCATCAACGGCCTGCTGGCACCCTTCAACACTTAGCTATTCCTGAATGGAAATGGGATAAAATTGGTATGGATTTCATTACCGGTTTTCCCAGGACCAAGAGAGGGAATAATGCTATTTTCGTCGTTGTCGATCGTCTTTCCAAAGTAGCCCATTTCCTACCTGTTCATGAGAGTATAACCGCTAGTCAATTGGCAGACTTATACATCTCCCGAATAGTGTCTCTCCATGGTGTTCCTTTGGAAATCAACTCGGATCGAGGAAGTCTTTTCACCTCTCGATTTTGGGAAAGCTTCCAAAATGCTATGGGAACCCGTCTCTCCTTTAGCACCGCTTTCCACCCTCAGTCGAGTGGTCAAGTGGAACGCGTCAACCAGATTCTAGAAGACATGCTTCGAGCCTCTATTATCTCATTCAGAATGGATTGGGAGAAGTGCCTTCCATTTGCCGAATTCGCTTACAACAACAGCTATCAATCTAGCTTGGGTAAAGCCCCTTTTGAAGTTCTCTATGGACGACGGTGTCGAACACCCCTTAACTGGTCAGAGACCGGGGAAAGACAATTCTTTGGCCCGGATATGATTCAGGAAGCAGAAGAGCAAGTTCGCATCGTTCGTGAAAAGTTGAAAACAGCCCAATCTCATCAAAAGAGTCAATATGACCGAAAACATAAGGCTATGACTTTCGCGGTTGACGAGAAGGCTTACCTTCGGGTTACCCCTCTGAAGGGAACCCATCGTTTCGGTATCAAGGGCAAGTTGGCTCCTCGTTACATTGGACCTTTTCGCATTCTCGCTAAACGAGGAGAAGTTGCCTACCAGTTGGAACTACCTCCGCACCTCTCCAGAGTCCACGATGTCTTTCACGTTTCTCAACTCAGACGTTGCTTCTCGGATCCTATCCGTGGAGTGGACCACGAAACGCTTGATCTCCAAGATAATCTCACATATCGAGAATACCCCATTCGTATCCTCGATCAGGCCGAGCGTACCACTCGACGTCATAATATCAAGTTTCTCAAAGTTCAATGGTCGCACCATTCTGAGGATGAAGCAACTTGGGAAAGGGAGGATCGTCTTCGACTTGAGTACCCCGCCTTCCTCCCGGAGGAACCCAAATCTCGGGACGAGATTCTTTTGAGTGGGGGTGAGTTGTCACACCCTAGCTAGTCATGCATTAGAGTGTTGCATCATGTTTATTTTTCCATCAGAAACCTGAAATGGGGATGACAGAACCCACAGTCCCCTCTGAAACCAATTAGGGTTTACTAAAAACTTTTTCAATGAACCTGAAATGCCCTTCTAAAATGCCCATCATTTTTGTCTTGGTTCAGAACCTCTGCCAAAAGTGATGCACATTTTCCTAGGCCATCTTAGGGTTTTTGAATTAAATCATAAATAATTGAATTTGGGCATTTAAAATTATATAAAATATTTAAATGCTCAAATATCTCCAAACTAAAATGTTTCATGTTGGAAATAATCCAACTATGGACCAGGGGTAGTTTGGTGATTTTAGGAGTTGCCTAAGTATTTTATTTAATTCAACAAAGTTGCAGAAGTATTAAAAAAACAGAAAAGAGAAAGAAATGGAAAAACTTACCTGACGCCTGCTCCCGGCCCACCTGCCGGCCCAGCCCAGCGCCGCTCCAGCGAGCTGCTTGCCGGCCAGGCAGGCAGGCAGGTGCCCGGCGGCGACCGCAGCGCGCGCCACGCACCTGCTCGCCGCCTCGCCGCTCCCCGCGCCCGGTGACGTCGTGGATCAGCCTCCCTCGCTCCCCCGAACCCCCCAGACACCCCCTCTCCTCTCCAGCTCCTCCCCCTCGCGCTTCCCCGCCATGACCTACGCCACCATCGCCGTGCCTTCGTCGTAGCCGTGCTTCCCGCCGTCCGTGCGTCCTCTCATCGTGTCCAGGAGCTCCGCCGCTGTCCACTCCATTGAGCACGCCGAGCCCCGAGCGCTCGCAACACCCGAGTCCACCGCAACGACCTCGCCCGAACCGCCGTCGCCGGAGATCCCCTTCAACGCCGCCGTCGCTCCGGTCCATCTCCGGCCGCGCCAAGGGCTTCGTCGCACTCACTGTGAGCTTAGCCATCTTCCCCCCCTCCTTTTCTTGCTCCCGAGCTGTGTAGCGACCTCCCGGAGCTCAACCGCACCCACCGCCGTGGAGCTCGTCGCCGACGTGCTCCCGGTCACCCTCCGACCACTCCACGGTGTCCATCATGCTCACCGTGTCACGTAGCACCTAATAGCTACTCCCCGCGCCTCACCGACCCCTCTAGCGTCAAGTTCGTCTTCGGCCGAACCCCAGTGGCCGCCAAAGTCGTCGCCGGCGCCAACTCCGGCCACCCCGACCCCAACGGACTCCACCAAGAGCTGCGGCTCGTCCTCAGCTCCACTCCGGTGGTCTCCGCGACCCATTTGGTGGCCGAAACAGCCAAAACCACTTCCGCCGCCGCGTCGGGCTCGCCGGTGGCTAAACGCCGTCTGATCTTAGTTGCATTAGCCCAACACACTCATATTGCTATGTTTCATGCATGCATCATATTGTTGCACATTGTTTGGTGATGGTTGTATATCGGTGTTCTTACGGCAGGTTCTGCCTCCGAGGAGTACCGTGATTACCCTAACGAAGAACTGTATCAGTGCATCGAACCATCAGGCAAGCAACCAACCATTTGATCATATTGATACAATCCCATGTTCTCGCTCCTGCTCTCTTTTACTGCATTAAGACAACGCGTTTCAAACTGCTGTGTGCTATGGTAGTTGAACCCATTTCCTCTGCATGACCTGTCATTGCCACAGTAACTAGATGAAACCCACTAGCATGTGTAGGAGTTGATTGAGCCATATGTATGTGCTGTTTCTACCTTGCCATGCCTGCTATGCTTAGAGTCGTGTCAGGTCTGGTTCATCTGGGTGATGGGCTAGAGTGAAATGATTATGTCGGTAATGAGAGTGGTGTGGTGAACACGATTTGGTAAAGGTATCGATGAGAGGCCATGTAGGAGTACATGGTGGGTTGTTTCATTGAAGCCGACCTTAAGCACTGAGATCTGTATGTGTGATTTAAGATACAGCTACTACCATGCATTGGGCCCTGAAATATGACCCCGCTCGACTTCTTATCCACCCTAGCTCTCTGTCCAGGAGTTGCAAGTAGTTTCTGGTGTTTGTAGCCTACTGGAGGCCGTGGACAGCGCTGACCGTAGGGGTGGGCTGTGATGCGGTAGGTACGTGGCCGGGTGTACCGAATACCCGTTAGGTATCTCGGGAACCCTGTTCACATCGTTCGGGGCCGTATGGGAAACCTCGGCCGGACTCCCTGCGGATGGAACCTGAATAGGCGATAAACCTGGACTAGAGGCTTATGTGTTTAGGTAGGTCGTGGTCTACACCCACGTCGGCTTTCGCTTGAAGTCTGCCGAGCACATGTCGTGTGCAGACGCTAAGTGGTGGAAACATGTATGAAGAAGTACACCCCTGCAGGGTTATCATGATCTATTCGAATAGCCGCGTCCGCGGTAAAGGACTACTTGGTTGCCTATACAGTTCATAGACAAGTAAACAGAAACTACTAAAAGCCTCAAGATAAGTGTGAGTGCCGAGGATGGCTCTTCCGTAGGAAGACGGAGGTGGATCCTCGGTAGCGTATTGAAGTGGTGAGTAGTGGACTCGTGTACACAAAACCATTTCAAGTTGGAGTCTCGTAGGTTAGCCTAGCCAAGAGTCAAAGCTGGCTTGCTGCAATAACTCCACTAACCCTTCTTGATAATATGCATGTATGTAGGATCTGATGTAAGTCTTGCTGAGTACCTTTGTACTCATGTTGCTATAATTTACATTTTACAGAAGATGCTGCAACCCCTTCTGATGGGTTCTTCATAGACGTTGACATCAATGAGTAGGCTAAGGCCCAGGTGGTGATCCTGAGCTTGTGAAGGACCTCGTAGTATAGCTAGGCTTTCCAAGCCTCTTCTATTTTTCTAGTTGTCTGTACTCAGACAAGTTACTTCCGCTGCTAGTTTGCATGACTGTATGACTTGAATGCTGGGTCGTGTGACCCGTACCTTTGTGTATGTTATGTATGGCTCGCTGAGCCTTAAATAAAGTACTTGTGTCGTAGAGTCATGTTGTGATGCCTTGTTGTATTTGCACATATCGAGCATATTGTGTGTATGATTGAAATGCTTGGTATGTGTGGGATCTGACTATCTAGTTGTTTATCTTTAGTAGCCTCTCTTACCGGGAAATGTCTCCTAGTGTTACCGCTGAGCCATGTTAGCTTGCTACTGCTCTGGAACACTTAGGCTGGCCGGCATGTGTCCTTCTTCGTTCCAGTGTCTGTCCCTTCGGGGAAATGTCACACATTGGGTACCGGAGTCCTGTTAGCCCGCTACAGCCCGGTTTACCGAAGTCCTGCTAGCCCAGTGCTACAGCCCGGACCCACTTGCTGATGACCGACACGTTCGAAGCTGGGTCATGGATGCCTGTCCCTGTAAGTCTGTGCCACTTTGGGTTTACGACTAGTCATGTCAGCCCGGGCTCCTTATCATATGGATGCTAGCGACACTATCATATACGTGAGCCAAAAGGCACAAACGGTCCCGGGCGAAGGTAAGGCGACACCCGTGGGGATACCGTGCGTGAGGCCGCAAAGTGATATGAGGTGTTACCGGCTAGATCGATGTGACATCGAGTCGGGGTCCTGACAGATGCACACACAAAATGCAACAAAAATGACAAATCACCAAGTTATAACAGTTTCAGCAGATTAACATCATATAGCACTCTTGCAATGATGATTCAGGCATCAAGACGGACTCAAACAAACATGGCACAATATAATGAAATGTAGAGCATCTCTCAATGAACATTTTGACATATTATTTGCATCAAACGGAGCTATATGCAACAAGTTATGATGCGATGAACAGGGGACCAAAATGCGAAAATAATTCGGGACTTAGGCAAAAAACGGGATCAACTTTCAGATCTGCACGGATAACGAAGCGGTGGCGGATCTGGCCGGAGTTTGCCGGAGGATGGCCGGAGTAGACGGGGAAGACGGCGGCCGGGCTCGGGGTCGTCGGATCTGGTCCGGCCCTACCGGATCCGCGATGGATGGCGGCGGAGGCGACGAAGGAGCTCCGGTGGCGCGCGGGCGGAGGGACACCGGCGCGGCGACGGGAGGAGGCGGAGGCGGTGGCGACTCGCCGGATGGCGAGGGCGTGAGGGCGGCGCCGGATGGCGAGGGCGTGAGGGCGGCACCCGCGGCGGCGTCCGGCGGCGGCCGGCCGGGCGGCAGAGCGGCGACCGGGCGGCGGGGACGGCCAGGTGGCGGCGGGGCAGGCTCGGGGGAGCGGGCCGCGGCGGCGGGGCGCCTGCTGGCGCGTGGTGGTGGCGGCCGGGCCTGGCGGGCTCGCGATGGGCCGCAGCGGGCTTCGGCAGCGCGCGGAGGAGAGAGAGGGAGGCGCGGGCTGAGGGACACGTGGCGGCGGAGGATTGGTTGGAGGGCGGCGGCGGACATGTCCGGCGCGGAGGCGGACACGTCCGGCGGCGGAGGTAGGTGGAGGCTAGGGTTTCCGGGGGATTCATCCGCAAATTTGGACAGGGAGGGCATATTTATAGATAGAGGGAGCGGTTTTCGCCCACACGATCGTGATCGAACGACCGAGAGAATGGAGAGTGTTAGGATGGGTTATTGGCCCATTTTGAAGGGGTGTTGGGCCGCAAACAAAAGAGGCTTTTACGGTTACCCGGTTAACCGTAGGAGTATCAAACGACCTCCAAATGGCACGAAACTTGACAGGCGGTCTACCGGTGCTATACCATGTCCTCTTGGCAAACCTTGGACCACTCCGAGAACGTTTAACACCGCTTGCGAAAACAAGGTCTGAGAGGGGCGACGGGCGCGCACGAGAGGTCTAGACTCCGAATGGACAACAATGAGAACCGGAAGAACCCGAACGGATGCAAGTTTTGAAAAACATGCAGATGAAATGCAGATGATGACTTGAAAAAATGCAACACGCAAGCAAATGACATGCCAATGACGGCGAATAACTGGCAGATACCTGGCGCATCGAATCCGGGGCGTTACAACACTCCTCCACTAACAAGAGATCTCGTCCCGAGATCTTAGGACCAAGACGGAAGAGAAAGAGGAACAGGTGAAACAAGAACTCAAGAGAAGAAGCAAAGAATCGAGAGCACTCGAGAAGAAAAGAGGAACGACGAGAATCGAAAGCTCACAGAATCATATAGACTATGAAACCATTCCGGTTAGATCGAGATAAGAAAGAAATATGAATGGAAGAATTTAGGCAGCACTCCGACTGAAAATGGAAGGAATAGAACATGAACTTGAGAAGATGGAACAATACTTGACGACATAAGCAACGCAATGCCTCCGGAAAAATTGAAAGAATGGAATGAAAGAACTTAGAAGGAAGGATTGAATGGAGTTGTTGAGAAAATCAACAACAAAAGAATAAGCTTGTTGTGGACTTATGGATAATATCTCAAAATTATGAGGTGATAACCGGCCACAAACAGAAATGATTGGATAGCTGAGAAGAACGAAGAAATGCAAAACTCCACTTCAAAAGAATACGGAGAATTAAATACACTTCGAGACACGAGAAGAAAAGATACTTGAACTGCACCGACAAAATCTTGATGAACACTTGAAGAATGAACTAAATCATGAAGAACCACCATGAAGAACTCCGGTAAACAAAAGGACAATGAGCTAGAATTGAAGGATGAAAATAATAATATGAAAGCTTGCGGTGCTTTAGATGGAGTTTCCGACGAGATGGCCAAGGAAGATTTGAACTCCGGAAAAGAAAAGATGAAAACACTTGGAACTAGAATTTATTCCTCACGATCTAACTCCAAAGGAAGGGATTACTCACTTGGATGAAATAAGAATAAGATTTATTGTATGCTTATCCTCATCAAATTAAATTGATGACAAGCAATGGATTTGCATACTACTTATTCTTCTTGAAAACCATTAAGAGATATATAGCGCAAACTTGAGAAAGTCTTCATGAACCACCGGTAGGATTTGGAAACAAACGAATTCTTTGATATGATTATCAAAGAAAAGAATCTGAAAGAACTACCGTAAGAATTCAAAAATGACTAACGAAAGAGAATGAATCATCGGGAAGAATTAGAAGAACAAATATGCTTGAGGGGATTTAGATGCAAAAGAACAAAGAGATCATCAGCTGATGAAAGAACACTCGAACGAAGCACCGGGATAAATAGAGAACGATAGCTGAAATGATGGCCTCAAGTGAAAAGAAATGGAAAAACAACTCCTGACATACTCCGGATGGTTAAGAAAAGAATATCTGACAAATGGAATAATTCGCGAGGATAACATGAAGCTAGAACCACGAAACTTCGAGAGAACAGACAAGATTTAGAGGAAAAACTCTTCTTCGATCTTAAACTAACGATGAGAAACACCACCAAAATTACTGAGATACTTCGGTAGACTGAAAACCGAAAAGGTTGACCCAACAATGAAAAGAATTAGAAAGCGAACTTGGAGAAGGCATGTGAGTGATGGGATCCCTTCTTACGTCACACTTGAAAAGAATTGAAAATAACTCCGGGGGAATTAGAAGAGTCAGGTAAGATCCTGGAAAAAGACCTGTGGGTTAGGGCCCACTAAAATAGAACACCGTTGGGAAGGGATGTTGAACAGATAGGTGAAGGACCGGAACAATTGAAATATTTGAATGAGGTGATAACCTCGAATTAATTGGAGCATAGACGAATCTCCTGAGATGTCTTCCGAACTCCGGAATGATTGAATGGCGAGAGACAGACGAGCAAGGAAAACACTTGAGCTGAGGGTAAGAATATAATCACTACCGAAAATTAGAATTGAATCCACTAGAGAAGAAAAGAGATGAAGAATGTCCAGCGAGACGAGAATTCACCGGTTGAAATTATTGAGGGAAGACTGAAGAGGCTCCGTACGAATGAAAATTGATGCTCGAAAGAAACTCATACTCCAGGACAAAAAAGGGCGGGAGGGCGGGAAAACAAAGGCAACTTGGAAGGGAGAACCGACGAATAAGTTGAAGAGAAAGCACCGGTTGAAATAATTGAGGAAAGAAAGCAAAGACTTCGCACGAGTAGGATGGATACTCAATTACGGACTCCGGCTCCAAGAAGAAAAGGGTGGGCGGGTGGGAAAAGAAGACAACTAAGAACAGGGAAAACCTCGTCGCTGAGAAAGAACTGAGGATTGAACTTGGCAACGATGAAGAGGCTCGAGTCAACTTGACGAGAAATGCACCGGATGAAAAGAGCTGAGAACCAACGATCGAAAAACCAACTGCGTGATACTAAAGAAAGTTTGAAAGGGAAGAGGAGTAATTCAAAACACCTATGTCAAGATTCCTCACCAGAGCGACGAAGGGGCTGAGGAGTAAAAAGAATTCCTACTCTCCGATATAAGTAGACTCCGAAAAATAGTTTTCTTCTAGACTCAACAACGGCCAAACTACATGATCAATCAAGGGGGCTCCTAGGGTTGGTCGAGGGTCTGATACCAACTTGTCACGCCCAATATGCGATACTATCCTAAAGAGACTCGAAGGTCCCACCAAGGATAGAACCGCATATTGAAACGCTTTTGCAAGGTGGATATCATTACATCAACATTACATAATAGATAGGGATACATACAAAAGGCATACAATGCCACACGAATACAACAATACATCATACATAAGATCAACATCCGACTACGGATGAAACACAAACAGAAACTCAAACGACATCCACCCTGCTAGCCCAGGCTGCCGACCTGGAACCTTATCCCGTGATCGAAGAAGAAGCAGAAGAAGAACTCCAAAACAAGTAACATCGCTCTCACGTTAAGATCATCGCAGAACCTGAACCTGCAACTGTTGTTGTAGTAATCTGTGAGCCATGAGGAGTCAGCAATCCCATTACCGTGGGTATCAAGACTAGCAAAGCTCAAAGGGAAAGGAAGGGGTAAAGTGGTGAGGTTGCAGCAGCGACTAAGCATATATGGTGGCTAACATACGCAAATAAGAGCGAGAAGAGAGCAAACGGAACGGTCGTGAAGCTAGCAATGATCAAGAGGTGATCCTGAACTCCTACTTACGGCAAACATAACCCAAAACCATGTTCACTTCCCAGACTCCGCCGAAAAGAGACCATCACGGCTACACATGCGGTTGATGGGTTTTAATTCGCATTTGGTGTCAAGTTATCTACAACCGAACATTAAAAAATTCCCATCTGCCACATAACCGCGGGCACGGCTTTCGAAAGTTTATACCCTGTAGGGGTGTCCCAACTTAGCCCATGATAAGCTCTCGCGATCAACAAAGGATATTCCTTCTCCTAGGAAGACCCGATCAGACTCGGAATCCCGGTTACAAGACATTTCAACAATGGTAAAACAAGACCAGGAAAGCCGCCTGGATGTGCTGACAAATCCCGATAGGAGCTACACATATCTCGTTCTCAAGGCACACCGGATAAGCGAAGCGTACAGGAACCGACGTAATCCAAGTTGCCAAGGAATGGTCCCGCACGGTGCTCTAGTTTGGACCAGCACTCAGAGGAGCACTAGCCCGGGGGGTAAATAAAGATGACCCTCGAGAGCGTGACTCCCAAGGGAAAAAGGGCTAGGTTAGGCAAATGCTAAAACCAAGGTTGGGCCTTTCTGGTGGAGTTTTATTCAAAGCGAACTGTCAAGGGGTCCCATAAATCACCCAACTGCGTAAGGAACGCAAAATCCGGGAGCATAACACCGGTATGACGGAAACTAGGGGCGGCAAGAGTGGAACAAAACACCAGGCATAAGGACGAGCCTTCCACCCTTTACCAAGTATATAGATGCATTAATTAAATAAGAGATATTGTGATATCCCAACATAATCCTGTCCACCATGGAGCAATCTTCAATTTCACCTGCAACTAACAAAGCTATAAGAGGGCCTGAGCAAAGAGGTAACATAGCCAAGCAACGGTTTGCTAGGAAGGGTGAAAAGGTTAGAGGCTGACATGGCAAATTGGGAGGCCCTAAGAGCAAATGATAGGTAGCGCAGCAAAGCGATAGAACAGAGCAACTAGCATAGCAATGATAGTAGTGAGATTCGGGGTAGCAGTCATCTTGCAAGCATCAAAACAACATGCTACAACACCCCAACATGATAACAAAAGGCATGGGCATGATGTACAGGTTAAGCATGACAAAACATGAACACTGAGCTATCTCCAGAAATCACTAGAACATGCTCCAAAACACATGGCAAGATTGCAAATAATAACAGTTTCAGACTTTGCAGAAATAACATCAGGTTACAATGTTTAGAGCTATCAAACAACATGTTACAGAAACATATCATGGCAAACAAAGGCATGGAATGATACTACTAAATGCATAGAACAAAAGCCCTTTACTGACCATGAGCCAAAAATGATCAGAAGATATGATGGCACCCCTGTAAACATGGCAAGTTATATGACAGATTCATACATGGCAGGAACAACAATAGTTAGGCATGTTGGTGAGCTTGAACCACTCACCACCGAGCAATACATGGCATGGAAAGGCAACCAATAGTAATAATACATGTTTATGAAGCTAAGCATGGCAAGAGCAAGTTCATAGGGTGCATGGATCACTAGCAAAACACATGGCAAATCTGAACTTAATGTTAACAGGCTGACAACAACATTATTTAGCAATTTGAGAGCAAGATTACGACAAGCTACAGCAGGCTATAAATACAACCAGGGGCATGGATGGATAAAGCATGACATGTATAACAAGACATCCTTACTGAACATCTCCATATTATGCATAGAATGACTTGTAGCAGCAGGCTTACATAGCATCACGAAATAACAGATTCAGCCTAGCAAAACAGCAGCAACAAGTACCCTACTTAACAAGCTTGACGCACTCAGTACAAGACACACAAAAATACATGGATTGCACCTCTGTAAAGATGACATGATGTAGTACAAAACACATGTAGAGACCAACCTCATAGGATGCACACACAAAATGCAACAAAAATGACAAATCACCAAGTTATAATAGTTTCAGCAGATTAATATCATATAGCACTCCTGCAACGATAATTCAGGCATCAAGATGGACTTAAACAAACATGGCACAATGGAACTAAATGTAGAGCATCTCTCAATGAACATTTTGAGATGTTGTATGCATGAAACGGAGCTATATGCAGCAAGTTATGATGCGATGAACAGGGGACGAAAATGCAAAAATATTTTGGGACTTAGGCAAAAATCGGGATCAACCTTCAGATCTGCACGGATAACGAAGCGGTGGAGGATCTGGCCAGAGTTCGCCGGAGGATGGCCGGAGTAGACGGGGAAGACGGCGGCCGGGATCGGGGTCATCGGATCCGGTCCGGCCGTACCGGATACGTGATGGGCGGCGGCGGAGGCGATGGAGGAGCTCCGGTGGCGCGCGGGCGGAGGGACGCCGGCGCAGCGACGGGAGGAGGCGGAGGCGGTGGCGGCTCACCGGACAGCGTGTGTGCGAGGGCGGCACCGGATCAGGGACGGCGGCACGGCTCTCGGAGGACTCGAGTGCGGAGGCGAGGGGCGACGACGAG
>NC_041383.1:45337788-45338904 GCF_002162155.2 Triticum dicoccoides
GGGGCAGGCTCGGGGGAGCGGGCCACGGCGGCGGGGCGCCTGCGGGCGTGCGGCGGTGGCAGCCGGGCTTGGCGGGCCCTTGATGGGCCGCGACAGGCTTCGACAGCGCGCGGATGAGAGAGAGGGAGGCGCGGGCTGAGGGACACGTGGCGGCAGAGGATTGTTTGGAGGGCGGCAGCGGACATGTCCGGCGGTGGAGGTAGGTGGAGGCTAGTGTTTCGGGGGAAATCATCCGCGAATTTGGACGGGGAGGGCATATTTATAGATAGAGGGAGCTAGGAGAGTCCAAATGAGGACCGGTTTTCGCCCACACGATCATGATCGAACGATCGAGAGCATGGAGGGGGTTAGGATGGGTTATTGGGCCATTTTGAAGGGGTGTTGGGATACAAACAAAATAGGCTTTTACGGTTACCCGGTTAACCGTAGGAGTATCAAACGACCTCCAAATGGCACGAAACTTGACAAGCGGTCTACCGGTGCTATACCAAGGCCGCTTCGCAAACCTTGGGCCATTCCGAGAAACCTTAACACCCGCTCATGAAAACAAGGTCTGAGAGGGGCGATGGGCGCGCTCGAGAGGTCTGGACTCCGAACGGACAATGGAGAGAACCGGGAGAACCCAAACGGATGCAAGTTTTGAAAAACATGCAGATGAAATGCAGATGATGACATGACAAAATGCAACACGCAAGCAAATGACATGGCAATGACGGTGAATAACTGGCAGACACTTGGCGCATCGAATCCGGGGCGTTACAATTAAGCTTGGGGATGCTGATACGTCTCCAACGTATCTATAATTTATGAAGCATTCATGCTATTATATTATTTGTTTCGAATGATTATGGGCTTTATTATACACTTTATATTAATTTTGGGATTAACCTACTAACCGGAGGACCCAGCCCATATTGATGTTTTATTGCATGTTTCAGTATTTCGAAGAAAAGGAATATCAAACGGAGTCCAAATAGAATGAAACCTTTGGCAACATGATTTTTGGGAAGAATATGATCATGGAGACTTGGAGTTCACGTCAGAAGATCCTCGAGGAGGCCACAAGGGTGGTCCCCCCCACCTACTGGGCGCGCCCCCCTTGTCTCATGGGTCCCT
>NC_041383.1:45339073-45363599 GCF_002162155.2 Triticum dicoccoides
CTCCAATATAGTCCCATGTACCGTAAAAACATCGACGAAGAAGATAGATCAGGAGTGCCGCCGCCGCAAGCCTCTGTAGCCACCAAAAAACCTCTCGGGAGCCTGTTCCGGCACCCTGCCAGAGGGGGGATCCCATCATCAGTGGCCATCTTCATCATCCCGGCGCTATCCATGACAAGGAGGGAGTAGTTCACCCTCGAGGCTGAGGGTATGTACCAGTAGCTCTGTGTTTGATCTCTCTCTCTCTCCTGCTCTCTCTCATGTTCCCTCTATGGCACGATCTTGATGTATCCCGAGCTTTGCTATTATAGTTGGATCTTATGATGTTTCTCCCCCTCTACTCTCTTGTGATGAATTGAGTTTTCCCTTTGAAGTTATCTTATCGGATTGAGTCTTTAATGATTTGAGAACACTTGATGTATGTCTTGCCGTGCTTATCTGTGGTGACAATGGGATATCATGTGCCACTTGATGTATGTTTTGGTGACCAACTTGCGGGTTCCGCCCATGAACCTATGCATAGGGGTTGGCACACGTTTTCGTCTTGACTCTCCGGTAGAAACATTGGGGCACTCTTTGAAGTACTTTGTGTTGGTTGAATAGATGAATCTGAGATTGTATGATGCATATCGTATAATCATGCCCACGGATACTTGAGGTGACAATGGAGTATCTAGGTGACATTAGGGTTTTGGTTGATTTGTGTCTTAAGGTGTTATTCTAGTACGAACTCTTGAATAGATTGATCCGAAAGAATAACTTTGAGGTGGTTTCGTACCCTACCATAATCTCTTCGTTTGTCCTCCGTTATTAGTGGCTTGGGAGTGACTCTTTGTTGCATGATGAGGGATTGTTATATGATCTATCTATGTTACTATTGTCGAGAGAACTTGCACTATTGAAAGTATGAACCCTAGGCCTTGTTTCCTACCATTGCAATACCATTTACGCTCACTTTTATCATTAGTTACCTTGCTGTTTTTATAATTTCAGATTACAAGTACCTTTATCTACCATCCATATTGCACTTGTATCACCATCTCTTCGCCGAACTAGTGCACCTATACAATTTACCATTGTATTGGATGTGTTGGGGACACAAGAGACTCTTTGTTATTTGGTTGCAGGGTTGTTTGAGAGAGAACCATCTTCATCCTACGCCTCCCACGGATTGATAAACCTTAGGTCATCCACTTGAGGGAAATTTGCTACTGTCCTACAAACCTGTGCACTTGCAGGCCCAACAACGTCTACAAGAAGAAGGTTGTGTAGTAGACATCAAGGACCCATTCATTTCCTCCTGCCATGTATCCCCGAAGATTTGCCATAAGACCAAAGTATGTCATTGCATGATCAAGATCATTGTCGCTAATGTCATCCTCATCATAGTATCCATGTTCAATATCATCATGTGGTGGGTCAATTCCTAGAGAGGGTGAATCGTTAGACAAATGATTTTGACAATAGTCATCTTTATGAATTCTAATAGCTTTGGAAATAATATCACTAATGATTCCAACCTCTCCTTTGGCACACATAACATTTGTAAGCTCAGATAGACAATCACCATACTTAGGATCATTGGAATTCATCTGACTCAAGGCAATAGACTTATGAAGAATTTCATCTAGATTTTGCAAGGAATAATTTGGAAAACGTTCCTCAAGAAATTTCCATATGGTGTAGGCACATTCAAGAGTAGGCAAGCAACCAATCAAGTTTCTAGGCAAACCTCTAGTGATAAGATTAACAGTTCTAAGATTGTGAAACATGTCAATGGACTCATCAAGTGCAGGATGCACAGGATCAACATGAGGTGCACAAGGGCTAGTAATGTCCTTGTTCAAATGATATTCATTGAAAATCACAAGCATCTCATTTTTTCCACTCACGAAAATACTCTCCATCAAGTATAGGCACTCTATGTCTAAGACTCCCCAAACTAGACTCATCCATCTTCTTCCAATTGTGATTAAACCAAAGCAATGGAGACCAACACTTTTATAACAATTGAAAGGATCGAGAAGGGGTGTCTAGAGGGGGGGTGATTAGACACTCAACACACAAATTTGACAGTTTTTAATCTATTTAAGTTGAAGTGGAGATTTGCCACAAGTTTAACCATTCACAATAAAAATCAAGCAAGCATGCTAAGAGTACATGAGCAGTGGAAAGTAAAGCATGCAACTTGCAAGAAAGTAAGGGGATGGGATTGGAGTGTGCAAACGCAAATGGAGACACAGATGTTATTGGCGTGGTTCCGATAGGTGGTGCTATCGTACATCCACGTTGATGGAGACTTCAACCCACGAAAGGTAACGGCTTCGTGAGTCCACGGAGGGCTCCACCCACGAAGGGTCCACAAAGAAGCAACCTTGTCTATCCCACCATGGTCGTCGCCCATGAAGGACTTGCCTCACTAGGGTAGATCTTCACGAAGTAGGCGATCTCCTTGCCCTTACAAACTCCTTGATTCAACTCCACAATCTTGACTGAGGCTCCCAAGTGACACCTAACCAATCTAGGAGACACCACTCTCCAAAAGGTAATAGATGGTGTGTTGATGATGAACTCCTTGCTCTTGTTCTTCAAATGATAGTCTCCCAAACACTCAACTCTCTCTCACAGTATTTGGATTTAGTGGAAAGAAGATTTGAGTGCAAAGAAACTTGGGGAAGGCTAGAGATCAAGATTTGTGTGGTAGGTGAGGGAGTCATGGATAAGGGGCTATCCAGACAGCCGGACTATATACTTTGGACGGACTGTTGGACTATGAAGATACAAGATTGAACACTTCGTCCCGTGTCCGGATGGGACTCTCCTTTGCGTGGAAGGCAAGCTTGGCGATTCGGATGATAGATCTCCTGCTCTGTAACCGACTCTGTGTAACCCTAGCCCCTTCCGGTGTCTATATAAACCAGAGGGTTTAGTCTGTAGGACACGAACAATTATAATCATAGGCTAGCTCCTAGGGTTTAGCCTCTACGATCTCGTGGTAGATCAACTCTTGTAATACTCATATCATCAAGATCAATCAAGCAGGAAGTAGGGTATTACCTCCATTGAGAGGGCCCGAACCTGGGTAAACATCATGTCCCCAGTCTCCTGTTACCATTAGCCTTAGACGCACAGTTCGGGACACCCTATCCCGAGATCCGCCGGTTTTGATACCGACATTGGTGCATTCACTGAGAGTTCCTCTGTGTCGTCGCTATAAGGCTCGATGGCTCCTTCAGTCATCAACAACACCGCGGTCCAGGGTGAAACCTTTCTCCCCGGACAGATCTTCGTGTTCGGCGGCTTCACACTGCGGGCCAACTCGTTTGGCCATCTGGAGCAGATCGACAGCTACGCCCCTGGCCATCAGGTCGGGTTTGGAAACTGGAATTACACGGCCGATATCCGCGGAGACTTGATTTTCGACGGATTCGGGCCTATGCCAAGAGCGCCAAACAGTCACGACGAGCATGACTTAGATCTATTGTCGGACAGTATTCGGGATATCGCACCTACAACAGCTCCGGAGCTAAATCCGGGGCAGATCGCGTCGTCCGAGGACGGGTGGATGGACCCCGCCATGGAGGCCGCACACTTTTCGGCGGTAGAGCCGAACATAGATTCCATAGTTAAGGAAATTTGTGTCACCGGACCCTGGACTTGTGTCAGGATGTGTGTTCCGAACCACGCGTGTCCGGGCCCATCGAGTCCGATTGGGCTCCGGTAATGGAGTTCACCACTGTGGATATCTTTCAGCACTCCCCCTTCGGCGACGTGCTGAATTCATTGAGGTCTCTCTCTTTGTCAGGAGACTCTTGGCCGAACTATGTCTGGCTCGAGTGGGAAGCAGGTGAAGAAATTCGTTACCCACCCACCACCCACTTCATTGCCACTGTTGATGATTTAACCAACATGCTTTACTTCGACTCCGAGAACATTGACGGTATGGAAGACGATGCAGGAGAAGAACAGGAACCACCGCCCACAGGGCGCTGGATAACCACCTCCTCATACGATATATATATGGTGGACACTCCCAAAGAAAACAATGGCGATGAGGCAATAAAGGATAATCCCTTAGGGAAGCAATCAAAGCATGGGCGTCATTGGCGCTGCTCTAAGCCCCGCCACATCAATACTGGCACAGGAGAGAAAACAATCCGGATGGTGCCGAAGAGGAATACAATCCCGATCAGCCTACCCTCGAGCAGGCCGAACAGGAATGCAGGCAGGATAGCCCAGATGAACAGGCGACAGACGGATACTTGGAGGATGACAATTATATGCCTCCCTCCGAAGACGAGGTGAGCCTCGGCGACGATGAATTCGGCGTGCCTAAGGATCCCATAGAGCAGGAGCGCTTCAAGCGCCGGCTTATAGCCACTGCAAGAAGCCTGAAAAAGAAGCAGCAGCTGCTGCAAGCTGATCAAGATCTGCTCACAGACAGATGGACCAAGGTCCTGGCTGCCGAGGAATACGGACTCGAGCGCCCCACCAAAGGCTACCCAAAGCACAAGTTGCTACGTCAACTCGAGGAGGAGGTCGTAGAGCCTACACTACCAGCACAGGACGAGGCTGACCGGCCACCTCGTGGCTGAGATAAAACGGCGTATCAGCCCGAATACCAGCCCGCACCCCTACGCCAATTCACTACGGCCCGGGGCAACATGCAGGACGTGCAAGAGATATGGGAAAACAAAGCAGGACATCCAAGATTGATCTACGGATCGCGGGGGCTCGCCCCAACACATGACGATTACCGTCCTGTCGGATACACTAACAACAAGTCCGACCAGGCTGAACATAACGGGCCAAACTTAGTCGCACTGCATAGTGACATAGCCCGACACAGAGCCGCCGCACACCCCCTCTGCTTCACTGATGAGGTAATGGATCACGAATTCCCAGAATGGTTTAGACCCGTAAACATCGAATCATACGATGGTACAATAGACCCCGCGGTATGGATCGAAGACTTCCTTCTCCACATTCACATGGCCCGCGGTGATGACCTACACGCCATCAAGTATCTTCCCCTTAAACTCAAAGGACCGGGCCGACACTGGTTGAGTAGCCTGCCGACAAACTCCATTGGCAGTTGGGAAAACCTGGAGGACATGTTCCTCGACAACTTCCAAGGCACCTACGTGCGACCACCGGATGCTGATGACTTAAGTCACATTACCCAACAGCCCGAAGAGTCAGCCAGGATATTCTGGACTCGGTTCCTAACTAAAAAGAACCAAATTGTCGACTTTCCGGATGCCGAAGCCCTGGCGGCCTTTATGCATAATACCCGCGACAAGTGGCTTGCCCAACACCTCGGCCAAGAAAAACCGAAGTCCATGGCGGCCCTCATGACACCCATGACCCGCTTTTGCGCAGGCGAGGACAGCTGGCTGGCTCGTAGTAGCACCACGCCAAGAAATTTCGGAACTTCAGATATCTGCGACAGCAACGGCAAGCCACGACGCAATAGGCATAAGCGTCGTAACAATGGCAAGAACGCCGAAGACACGGCAGTAAATGCCGGATTCCGTGGCTCAAAATCTAGTCAGCGGAAAAAGCTATTCAAAAGGAACAACCCGGGATTGTCCAGTCTGGACCGCATACTCGACCGCTCGTGCCAAATTCACGGCACCCGTGATAAGCCAGCCAACCACACTAACAGAGATTGTTGGGTGTTCAAATAGGCCGGCAAGCTAAATACCGAAGACAAGGACAAGGGGCTGCACAGCGACGATGACGAGGAGCCCCGGCGTCCGAACGCTGGGGGACAAAAGAAATTTCCTGCCCAGGTAAAAATGGTAAGCATGATCTATGCCACCCACATTCCCAAACGGGAATGAAAGCGTCCACTGAGGGATGTCTACGCGATGGAGCCAGTCGCCCCAAAGATCAACCCATGGTCATCATGTCCAATCACTTTTGATCGTAGGGACCACCCTACCAACATTCGTCACGGCGGTTCAGCCGCATTGGTCCTTGACCCAATCATCAACGGATTCCACCTCACGCGAGTCCTCATGGACGGTGGCAGCAGCCTGAACCTGCTTTATCATTACACAGTGCGCAAAATGGGCACCGATCCCCGAAGGATCAAACCCACCAAAGCCACCTTCAAAGGTGTAATTCCAGGGGTAGAGGCCCGCTGTACGGGCTCAATAACACTGGAAGTGGTCTTCGGATCTCCGGATAACTTCCGCAGCGAGGAGTTAATCTTCAATATTGTCCCTTTCCGTAGTGGCTATCATGCACTACTTGGATGAACCGCGTTCGCTCGATTCGACGCGGTACCTCACTATGTATACCTTAAGTTCATGATGCCAGGACCTCGCGGGGTTATAAAATTCACTGGAAACATAGACCGCTCCCTTCATACGGAAGAGCACACTGCAGCCCTCGCGGCAGAAGTGCAAAACAGCCTTCTTCGGCATACAGCTATTTCGGCAATGACAAACCCGAACACCGTCAAGCGAGTCCGGAGCACCCTGCAATAGGATCGTCAGGTACGCCAAGAGCTCGATTAGCAATCAGGCCTCCGCCCCAGCCCCATTCAGGCGGCATTCATGCCAGGAGTACACAACTACGCACTCAAAATACCATGGGCATAGGTGGAGGCGAGACGATGATGCGGCCCACAGTGCGGTTCAACCGCCATGAGACCCGCATATCTTTTTTTACCAGGACCCTACTTTCGGGCAGCCCCTTCAGAGAGCCTGATAATCGAACTCATCACAGGAGGGAAAAATAAGGAGGCGAGAGGCTTTGCGCACAAGGGAATACTCAGGTGGTCTCTGACTAATGATCGTTATACCTGTTTTACATACCCGCACGCAGCCAGCCCTTGGATAGGACATGTCAAATAGTCCTATTTGTTTCTGCTTAGCGCATTAATTGTACACATAGGCTTTGACGTATTATTTAAATAACATCAGGAAATAATATACAGCGTCAGCTTGTTGTTTCTATCTTCATGTTTTCCCTTGAAATGTTTATTTCATATTGCATCCGTACATTTTGGTACGTTCAGTTTGTCAGGGGCTTCTTACTGTGCCCCATAATATGGCAAGACAAGTCCGAACACTTTTGACAGTGCGGCACCTCGAACTTATAGCATTATATGCATTAGCTCAGAATCATGTCTTGGGTTCAATAGTTGGGTTAGCCCGGCTCCCTTGTTTTGGTACCTTACGTTCCGTTATATCGGCTATGGTAGCGCGGGGAGAACTACTGCGATTGTGTCCCAGTTCTTCCGGACGAGCACCTCAGTAGAGAAAGCCGAAAACTGACTGTCATGATGCGGCGAGAGCTGGTCGCTGTTCGAGAGGTCCAAAATCCTTAAAGATTTTTTCCCCTTCAGGCGAGGAATCGTCCTTGTCCGATTTAGGCGTGTATTAGCGCCCCAATTCAGCTTTCCGAATACTAGGGGCTTCGCCAAAATTTAAAATTATAGACTTCTATGGCTAAGTGAGATTTATAAAGCCGCATAGTCCGAGTGCCTTGTTTGCTGCGCTGAACACCTGCTTAAAGGACCAAAAATTTGGATAAAGAGTGTTTGGGTTTTCCACGAACACCCCAGTACTAGTTACACGGGGGCAGAAGCCGACGACTGGCCTACTTTCAGAAATTTATAAACGGCCGCATAGAAGGTAATATTTTAAATCAACAAAGCATCATATAAGCACAAACAAACTCGTTTTCATATTGCATGAACAACACGATTACATTCACTCAAAGATTATGTCTATGGTACATTCATCGGCCACGAGGCGAGCACCTTTTATAACGCCATCATAATATTTCTTGGGGTAGCGATGCGCCTTACCCTCCGCGGTCCTTCCTTCACCAGCTTCTCTGCATCCAGTTTGGCCCAATGCATCTTTGCACGGGCAAAGGCCCGGCGGGCACCCTCAATACAGACGGATTGTTTGATAACTTCAAGCCGCGGACAGGCACTTACCATTCGCTTTATAAGGCCAAAGTAGCTGCCGGGCAGGGTCTTGCCAGGCCACATCCGGACTATTAGGCCCTTCATGGCCAGTTCAGCCGCTTTGTGGAGTTCGACCCATTGCTTTAGTTGGTCACTCAAGGGCATATGGTGTTCGGCTCCGACATACTGGGACCAGAACAACTTCTCTGTTGAGATCCCTTCCTCGGCACGATAGAACTCCGCCGCATCCGATATGCTGCATGGCAGATCTGTGAATGCCCCTCGAGAGCTCCGAATTCGGTTAAGTAAAAGAAATGTCTCCTCCACATGCTTGCTTTGCATAATGAATCCCTTACCCGCCGCTATCTTCTTGGCCGCCTGGATTTCCTGGAGGGCCTTTTGGGCTCCAGCCTTGGCATCTTTCGCGCTCTCGAGGGCTTTGGCAAGCTCGGACGCTTGTGTCTTGAAGTCATGCTCCAAGGACTCAAACCTTTTGCCGAACTCCTGGAGCTCTTGATGTACCTCTCCCACCCGAGTATCTTGCTTTTCATGGTCAGTGCGCTCTGTGGCCGCTCTGTTTTCGGCCTCGAATAGAGCTTTCTTCAGGGCCGCCACTTTGGTCGTGGCCCGTATTAAACAAATCATGATGCTTTTTGTTAGCATCACCAATTTTTTCCCTCTACATACGGACGGGGTATCACTTACCTTTGTTCTCTTCGAGCTGCCCCTTCACGAGGCTGAGCTCTTCTTCGGCCTGCTTCAGGTCCCGCTTGAGTCCATCGACCTCCGCCGTACGGGCGGCAGCGGCCAGCAGCAACGCCTGCTTATTAACATAGACAAGTACTGTTAGACTCCTGCGGTTTATAGTTGACCCTCCGTTTGGCTTTTCTTTCTGAACACCAAACAGAGTATCATGGGCTACTGTCTATTGGGTCATATCTTCTCACACTTTTTCAAATACTTACCTCAAAGCCTGTTAGTAGGCTGGTGCAGGCTTCGGTCAATCCGCTTTTATCGGACCGAACCTTCTTAATTACCGTACTCATAAGAGTACGGTGCTCTTCGTCAATGGAAGCGCCACGAAGCACTTCCAGCAAATTCTCTGATGTCTCCGGCTGGACGTAGGCCATCAGCACGGCCGGGTCGCCCTCCTTAGCGAGGAGCTGCCTACCTGAATCCGGAGCCTTTGGAGGCTCCGGCGTGGTAACCGGCTGGGAGCCAGACTTGTTGTGGCTCCCGTCCGCGAAATCGATGGGGATATTGCCCCCCATGTACCCGGCGTCTGGGATTTCGCCTTGGGGCGTCTCCAGACCCCCCCCCCCGCCGTGGTATCCTTTGGGACAACACCTCGGTGTCATTTGCGGGTCCTGGGAGGTATCCGTCGGGAGTGAATCACTATTCATCTTCGACTCACTCAAGGACCCATCCGAAGAGGATACCCCGAGATCGGACCCGGTCGAACTGCATATACGTGTTCGGCATTATTACAAAATATGAAGTTAAAGTCGCACGAAAAGTATTACAGAGTGCGGATACTTACAACCTCGCCCGGGGCTTGCCCCTGGGAAGCCACTCCTCCTCGCTATAGGCGGCGGTAGTGGAGTGATCCGGAAGGGACGCCTTTCCCTTCTTCGGTGTCCTGGCCTCCCCCTGTGGGGCGGCCTTTCTTTTATTATCCTCCCGAATGCGGGAGGAGGAATTTCTTCATGTTTTCCCCCGTCTCCGTGGGAGGAATCTGCCTCGCCGTCCGCGGACGACGAGTCTATTACGGCCTTGCACCGGAGACCCTTCCTGGTCCCCACGGCTGCTTTCTTGGACCCTTCGGCCTCCCCGGACAGGGCGGCCTTCTTCCTCTTCTTCTCCTCCCCTTCGTGGGAGGAGTGCGCCTTGTTGTCTTCAGATGAGGCGTCTGGCGCAACCTTGCGCCGGAGACCCTTCCTGGTCCCTGTGGCCTTCTTTTTGACCTTCTTCTCCATCACCTTGTACGGCACCGGAACCAGCATCTCCGTCAGGAGTGCGGTTGCTGGATCTTCCGGCAGCGGAGCAGGACAGTCGATCCGCTCCGCCGTCACCACGTACTCCTGTTTTGGATAAAAGCATGGTGACTTAAAATCCTCCCACGAACATGCTGGGAAAAGTACATCTTATGATGATCCTGGGAACTTACCGGATTGGCGGGCCGCGTGGCGCTTAGTCCGCGGTCGTCGGAAATGGGAGGAGGTACTTCGGTGGTCTTGAACAACAGCTTCCAGACGTCCTTATGCGTCATGTCAAAAAGCTCGCGCAGCATCTGGTGTTCGGCCGGATCAAACTCCCACATATTGAATGCCCGTCTTTGGCACGGGAGGATCCCGCGGACAAGCATGACCTGGGCCATGTTGACGAGCTTGATCTTCTTCTCTATCATGTTCTTGATGCAGTTCTGCAGTCAGGTCAGCTCCACGATTTCACCCCGGGCCAGGCCCTTCTTTTCCCAGGAGGTGAGCCGCATGGGGATTCCGGATCGAAATTTGGGGGCCGCCGCCCAGTTGGCATCGCATGGCTCGGTGATAAAGAACCACCCTGATTGCTACCCTTTCACGGTCTCCACAAAGGAGCCGTCAAGCCATGTAACATTGGGCATTCTGCCCACCATGGCGCCTCCGCACTCCGCCTGCTGACCACTCACGATCTTTGCATTCACGCAGAAGATTTGCAGCCACAGGCCGAAGTGGGGCTTGATGCGGAGGAAGGCCTCGCACACGATGATGAACGCCGAGATGTTGAGGATGAAATTTGGGGCTAGCATGAAAATCTAGCCCATAGTAAAACATTAGCCCGCGGACGAACGGGTGAAGTGGAAATCCTAGTTTGCGGACGAAATGAGAGAGGAACACTACTCTCTCCCGAGATTTTGGAATGGGGGTGATCTGTCCATCCGCTCGCAGCCTGTGCGCGATGTTTGCAACCAGGTATCCGGCCGCCAAAAGCTTGGTAACGTCCTCCTCCGTGACGGAGGAGGCCATCCACTTGCCTCCCGCTCCGTACATGCTGCGAATGGTCCTACGGAGAAGGTGCGAACTTGGGCGCTGGGGCTCGGGAGTGTGAATGGATGAGCAAAGGAGGACGAAGGCGTGGGTGAAAATGGGAGATCCTTATCCCTTTATAAAGGCGGTGAAAAATGTGTACCTCCCCACTTGCCTGTTGAAATCACCCATTTTCCAAGCACCACGATTGATGGCACGATTGGGTTACCCATACCCGTATAGCTGAGGATCCCACAATAAGGGGACACGATCTCTGCTTTGACGAGACATGCCAAGGAAACCGCCTCGCAATGTGTGCGGTAGCTGGTTGTCAAAAACAGTTCGAATAATGACCGAGCCGTGGCATGATGTCACGCTACCAAGAGTTGTGAGCAGATTAGATTTGTGGATTATTGTTCTCTCTACGGTGGTATGGGAAATTTGTCTTGCAGCGCCGGACATGACTTAAGTGTTCAAAAATTACCTTGAATTATTCGGAGATGGAACCCGCATTGCAATGCCGAAGACAATCTACGCGCCGGACTCATCGTCATTGAAGCCTGGTTTACGGGCTACTGGGGGAGTCCTGGATAAGGGCGTATCTGGATAGCCAGACTATATACTTTGGGCGGACTGTTGGACTATGAAGATACAAGATTGAAGACTTCTTCCCGTGTCCGGATTGGACTCTCCTTTGCGTGGAAGGCAAGCTTGGCGATTCGGATGATAGATCTCCTTCTCTGTAACCGACTCTAAGTAACCCTAGCCCCCTCCGGTGTCTATATAAACCATATGGTTTACTCCGTAGGACAAGAACAATCATAATCATAGGCTAGCTCCTAGGGTATAGCCTCTACTCGTGGTAGATCAACTCTTGTAATACTCATATCATCAAGATCAATCAAGCAGGAAGTAGGGTATTACCTCCATCGAGAGGGCCCGAACCTGGGTAATCATCGTGTCCCTAGTCTCCTATTACCATTAGCCTTAGACGCACAGTTCGGGACCCCCTACTCGAGATCCGCCGGTTTTGACACCGACAGTAGGAATGGAATATCTTGACCTCAACACAAGGGTAGGTAGTCTTCTCTTAGAAAATGTATGTTGGAATTGTAGGCATGATCTGATGGCTCTCTCCATGAATGAAGAGTGGGTGGAGGGGTATATATATCCTCCACACAAAATCTAACCGTTACACACAACTTACTAAACTCAGTGGGACCGAATCGTGAAACTCGGTCAGACCAATTTAGTTCATAATGTGACCGTTAGGTATTTCGGTGGGACCGACATGTCAACTCGGTGGGACCGATATCGTTAGGGTTAGGGCATAACGTAATCTCGGTGAGACCGATTACACAAACTCGGTGAGACCGATTTTGGTAATAGACAAATACAGAGTTGGTCAGGCAAACTCGGTGGGACCAATTCGCTCATCTCGGTTGGACCGAAATGTTACGAAAGGGAAACAGAGAGTTTGCATTGCAATCCAGGTAGGACCAATCGCTCAGCTCGGTTTGACCGAAATGTTATGAAGGGAAACAGAGAGATTACAATCCCATCTCGGTGAGACCGAGATCCCTATCGGTGAGACCGAAAAGACTAGGGTTTCTGGCAGTGGCTATGTCACCTGAACTCGGTGGCTCCAGATAGTAAGTTTCGGTGCGGCCGAGTTTGACTTTTGGTTTGGGACATATGTGGATGTGAGAAAGTGGTTGAGGGATTTGGGGCATATCACTAAGCACTTTGAGCAAGCAAGCCATTAAGAAACACCTCATCCCCTCTTCATAGTATTGGCTTTCCTATGGACTCAATGTGATCTTGGATCACTAAAAGTAAAATGTAGAGTCTTGTGTTTTGAGCTTGAGCCAATCCTTTGTCCTTAGCATCTTGAAGGGGTTCCACATCCTCTAGTCCATGCCACTCCATTGTTGAACTTATCTAAAACATACTAGGTAAGAGTATTAGTCCAACAAGAGATATGTTGACATTAATTACCAAAATCACTCAGCGAGCACTTGTGCTTTTAGTATTATTTGCCATGTATCACGGTGTCGGCCTTTGCTTGCGTCCCTCGGCAAGCTCTGCTCGCCGTTAGGCACCGCAGAATGATGTGATCGCTGTTAGGCACCGCGGCGTGCTCTGCTCGTGTCCGTCAGCGCGCTCGGATTGTGGACAACTTCCCTTGCATGTTCAACTGCTCAGTGGTTGGGCCTGCACACGATCACGTTGAGGACCCCATATGCATGCGGTTGCGTTGCGCACTTTACCACGCAATGCAGTTACATGCGACACAATGGAGTTACGCGCTGCGAATTACAACTTGTCGGATTTCGGGTTCCGGCAGACCCTCTAGGTTCGAAAACTGGGGTGCGCGCGGAGATCTCGCCCTCTACCTACCTGCACCTCGCCGCCTCGCTAGGATCTAAGCTATGAAAGGAACAACACAAGAGACACAGGGTTTATACTAGTTCGGGCCACCATTGTGGTGTAATACCGTACTCTAGTTTGTGGTGTGGTGGATTGCCTCTTGGGTTGATGATGAACAATACAAGGAAGAACAGCCTCGCGAGGGTTTGTTCTTGGCAGGTGCGATGAACTGCTAGGGGGAGTTCAGTCGCTCTTCCTACTGGTTTTTCGATCTGCCTCTACCTTGTGGGTGGCTAGTCCTATTTATAGGCAAACGCCCTGGGCCTCTTCCCAAATATTGAGCGGGAAGGGCGCCAACAATTGGCCATTTTGAAGGGGAACATCTCGTACACTTATCCTGACTAAAGTTGGTCCTCGCCTGTCAAAGGCTTTGGTGGTGACGCCGGCTTGGGCTCCACAATGACTTCCTTCCTGCCGTTGCGATGGTCTTGGTCTTGTTGCACCGAAATGGATGCCTTTGCTTGATGCTCTCTCCTGCGCTTGCTCCCTTTGCACCAAAGAGGAAAGGAGGACACTGCGCGGGCTGGTGTCCGCCTGGCGCCCTTGGTCGTCATGGCTTGCGTCATGGGTACCTCGTGAGGTACCCCGCCTTGATCTCTCCGCCTCCTCGCGAGCCAGCCTGACGAGGCCATGCCTGAGGAAGCTTTATGTCGTCCACCCCGTGAGGCTTGGCCCCTCGCGAGGGTCTTGAGCTTGTGCCGATGAAGATGGGTCGTGCTGGGCCGCCCCTTGAGCCATGCCGCAGGCCGCAGGCAGGAAAGTCTGGGGAACCCCATTCCCAGAACACCGACAGTAGCCCACGGACCCAAGGCGCGCCCGGACTTGGCTGAGCAGAGAATCAAAGGGGCAAGTACGAAGCGTCGCGGGCCCTAACAGCCTACGGCCTCGGGCGCCGCATGGCGGTTGGTTGGTCGTGGGTGCCTTAGCAACTGCGTGAATCGACAAAAGAGCGGCATCTGTCTAGGCTTTGCTTCCCTTGCTTCCTCCGGTCATTGCCCAGATCCCCTTCCTTGCGCCCTTCCTTCCTGCCTCTGAAATCTTCAGATCTACTTCGACTGTGTGCCCTAGCAAGACATGGCGCCTCGCCAGACCCCGGCCGGAGCTTGGTACTCACCCGCCTTGGACTCGCCGAACATGTCGGAGGCGAGCCTTGCTCGGGTGCGCCGGATGGTGGCGGCACAAGGCATCGACGGGGCGGAGGTATTGAAGGCCGGCTCCGCCCTTCCCGAGGGCCAAGGGAGCACCTTCTATCCGCTCTTCGTAAGTGTGATTATTTAGATGGAGGTTCCGACGAAATGGCTGAGGAAATTTTGAACTCCGGAAAAGAAAAGACGAAAGGACTTGGAACTAGAATTTATTCCTCGAGAACAAACTCCAAAGGAAAGGATTACTCACTTGGATGAAATAAGAATAAGATTTATTGTATGCTTGTCCTTCATCAAATTAAATTTATGACAAGCAATGGATTTTGCATAGTACTTATTCCTCTTGAAAAGGATTGAGAAGTGACATATCGCAAACTTGAGAAAGTCTTCATGAACCACCGGTAGGATTGAAAAGAACGAAAGGATTAAAATGATACTTCAAGAAAAAGAATCTTGAACGAACCACCGTAAGAATTCGGAAATGACTGATTAAAGAGACTGAATCACCCGTAAGAATTAGAAGAACCAATAAGCAAGAGGGGATTTAGATGCAAGAGAACTGGAAGAACTCGAGCTGATTAAAGAACACTTGAACGAAGCACCGGGATAATTAGAGGATGATAGATGGAATGATGAGGGCGAAGAATTCTTCTGGAACAATGGCCTCCGGTGAAAAGAAAGGGAAAAACAACTCCTGACATACTCCGGATGGGTGAGAAAAGAATAACTGACAAATGGAATAATTCGAGAGGATGATATGAAGCTAGAACCACGAATATCCGGGAGAACGGACACGATTTTATAGGAAAAACTCTTCTTCGATCTTCAAATGACGACGAGAAACACCACCAAAATAACTGAGATACTCCGGGAGAATGAAAAACAAAGGGATTGAGCCAACAATGAAAATGATTTGAAATCGATCTTGAAAGGCATGTGACTGATGGAATCCATTCTTACGTCACACTTGAAAAGAATTGAGAATAACTCCGGGAGAATTAGAAGAGTCAGGTAAGATCCTGGGAAAAGACCTGTGGGTTAGGGCCCACTAAAGAGATAACACTGTTGGAAAGGGGTGTTGAAGAGATAGATGATGCACTGGAACAATTGAAATATTTGAATGAGGTGACAACCTCGAATTAATTGGAACACAGACGAATCTCATGAGATGACTTGAACACTCCGGAAGGATAAACTGGCGAGAGGCGAACGAGCAAGGAGAACACTTGATCCAAGAAAAATAATATGATCAACCGAAAACTTGAATTGAATCCACCGGAAAAAGAAAAAGAGATGAAGAATGACGAACAAGACGAGAATTCACCGGTTGAAAACATTGAAGAAAATTGAGGTAAGACTGAAGAGATTCCGCACGAATGAGATAGATGGTCGGGAGAGAGATTCAAGCTCCGGGAAGAAGAGGATGGGAGGGCGGGAAAACAAAGACAACTTTGAAGGGGGAAGCGACGAATATCTTGAAGAGAAAACACTGGTTGAAAACATTGAAGAAAAAAAAGCAAGGACTTCGCACGAGTAGGATGGATACTCGATTATGGACTGCGGTTCCGAGAAGAAGAAGGGGTGGGCGGGTGGGAAAAGAAAACAACTGAGGATAGAGAAATAACTTCGTTGAGAGCAAACTGAGGATTGAACTTGGCAAAGACGAAGAGGCTCGAGTCGACTTGACGAGAAATGCAACGGATGAAAAGAGGATGGACAACTCACGAAACTAACCGCGTGATCCTAAGGAAAATTTGCAGGGGAAGAGGAGTAATTCAAAACACCTACGTCAAGATTCCTTACTAGAGCGACGAAGGCGCACTAGTAGAAAACATGGCTTTTGTCCAGGCCTGTTTAGCCCATTAGTCCCGGTTAAATCTAGAACCGGGACTAATGTGAGCATTTATCCCGGTTCGTGCGGCTAAGGCATTAGTCCCGGTTCACCTGTGCCCTTTAGTCCCGGTTTGTGCCTCAAACCGGGACTAAAGGGTGCGATGCCCATTAGTCCCGGTTCATGCCTCAAACCGGGACTAAAGAGTAGACCTTTAGTCCCGGAACCCCGTTAAACATTTTCAAAATCCTCAAAAACCTAACAGAAAAAAGTTACGGGGCTTTTAATATCTAGAGTGGAAAAAATAGGAAAAATGACAAACTATGGTCAAACCATGGTCAAACCATGGTCAAACTAATTATGCTAGAATATTAGTGTTAATAACTAATTTGTTCAGTTATTTTGAATTTTGGTCTAATCTGGTCAAACTGTAGTCAAACTATGGTCAAACCCTGGTCAAACTAATTATTCAAAATAACTATTGTTTTCTAAATAATTATTGTTTTTGAAAACAATAGTTTGAAACTCAAACAGTGAAATGTGTCAATTCATGCTGAAGCAAAATTCCTGAGGGTTAATAGTATTAACATCTTACTATTGTCAGGAAAACAACAAGTGCAGACTTGGAAACGAGGGAGAATAGAACCCGGAAGTTAAGCGTGCTCAGGCTGGGTGAGTGCGAGGATGGGTGACCGTTCGGGAAGTTAGGTGATTTGGAATGATGAGGGTGATTAGAGAAGAGGATAAATTGAGCAGTGATGAGGGGTGCTGATTAGAGATTCACTAATGAGGGGTTAAAATAATTCAGAAATTTGAAAATAAAAAATTTCAAAAAAAAATTTCAAAAAAAAAAATCATAAAATTTCCATTAGTCCCGGTTGGTGTTACAAACCGGGACTAAAGGTGGATTGTTAAAGGCTCCACGTGGCCGCGGCCTTTAGTCCCGGTTCTGGATTGAACCGGGACTAAAGGGGGGAGGCATTAGTACCGACCCTTTAGTCCCGGTTCACCAACCGGGACTAAAGGCCCTTACCAACCGGGACAATAGGCCCTTTTTCTACTAGTGGGGCTGAGGAGTAAAAAGAATTCCTACTCTCCGATATAACTAGACTCCAAAAAAAAAACAGTTTTCTTCTAGACTCAACAACGGCCAAACTACATGATCAATCAAGGGGGATCCTAGGGTCGGTCGAGGCTCTGATGCCAACTTGTCATGCCCAATATGCGACCCTATCCAAAAGGAACTCGAAGGTCCCACCAAGGATAGACCCACATATTGAAACGCTTTTGCAAGGTGGATATCATTACATCAACATTACATAATAGATGGGGATACATACATAAGGCATACAATGCCACACGAATACAACATCACAATACATAAGAGCATCATCCGACTACAGATGAAACACAAACAAAAACTCAAACGACATCCACCCTGCTAGCCCAGGCTGCCGACCTGAAACCTATCCCCTGATCGAAGAAGCAGAAGAAGAACTCCAATACAAGCAAACATCGCTCTCGCTTCATGATCATCGAATAACCTGTACCTGCAACTGTTGTTGTAGTAATCTGTGAGCCACGAGGACTCAGCAATCCCATTACCATGGGTATCAAGACTAGCAAAGCTTAAAAGGAAAGGAAGGGGTAAAGTGGTGAGGCTGCAGCAGCGACTAAGCATATATGGTGGCTAACATACGCAAATAGGAGCGAGAAGAGAGCAAGCGGAACGGTCGTCAACTAGTAATGATAAAGAAGTGATCCTGAACTCCTACTTACGTCAAACATAACCCAGAAACCGTGTTCACTTCCCGGACTCCGCCGAAAAGAGACCATCACGGCTACACACGCGGTTGATGTGTTTTAATTCGGATCTGGTGTCAAGTTATCTACAACCGGACATTAACAAATTCCCATCTGCCTATAACCGCATGCACGGCTTTCGAAAGATTATACCCTGCAGGGGTGTCCCAACTTAGCCCATGATAAGCTCTCGCGATCAACGAAGGATATACCTTCTCCCAGGAAGACCCGATCAGACTCGGAATCCCAATTTACAAGACATTTCGACAATGGTAAAACAAGACCAGCAAAGCCTCCCGCTGTGCCAACAAATCCCGATAGGAGCTGCACATATCTCGTTCTCAGGGCACACCGGATGAGCCAGACGTCGGGTTGGCATAGACCCTGGTAGCCCAGGGGGCGTCGGACATCGCTCGGTTTGGACCAACACTTAGACAAGCATTGGCCCGGGGGGGCTAAAATAAAGATGACCCTCGGGTTGGCCGACCCAAGGGAAAGGTATAGGTGGTGGTGAGGCAAACGGTAAAACCAAGGTTGGGCCTTGGTGGAGGAGTTTTATTCAAAGCGAACTGTCAAGGGGGTCCCATAAGTCACCCGACCGCGTAAGGAACGCAAACTCTGGGAACATAACACCGGTATGACGGAAACTAGGGCGGCAAGAGTGGAACAAAACACCAGGCAAAAGGCCGAGTCTTCCACCCTTTACCAAGTATATAGATGCATTAATAAATATAAGAGATATTGTGATATCCCAACCAAAATCCTGTCCACCATGGAGAAATCTTCAACTTCACCTGCAACTAACAACGCTATAAGAGGGGCTGAGCAAAGCGGTAACATAGCCAAACAACGGTTTGCATAGGAAAGGTGTCAAAGGTTAGAGGTTCATGGCAATATGGGATGGCTGGATAAACAGGTGATAGGTAGCGCATCATAGCGATAGAACGAAACAACTAGCATAGCAATGATAGTAGTGAGATCCAGGGTAGTGGTCATCTTGCCTGAAATCCCGCAAGGAAGAAGAACGAGTCCATGAAGAAGATGAACGGATGAAGCCGAACCAAGCGGAGACGAACGAATCCTCACGATCGCAACGAAACAGGAACTATCGAGAAGAAACACACAACATAGTAAACACACCACACATGATCAAGACATGATGCAAAACAAGCATGATGCATAACAAAGCTACATGAAGCTACTCATGGCAAGGGTTGAAGCAAACAAGAGCAACACATCAAGGCAAGTTTAAATGAGACCGGAACAACATATAACAATTCCGGTAAGTCCTCATATGCCTATTTCGAAATTGGTCCAGATCTGAATAAACCTTATGTTCAAGTTGTTAAACATCAAGTTAAAATGCACCAAGATGATCTACACGAAAGTTTAGTCAAGTTACATATAAAGTTCATTTAGTTCGGAGCTACGGCCTAGAAGATATGAGCAAAACAAGTTAAACATGTCATTGATGCAAAATGCACCCAAACATCAAGCAAACACCTCAAAACAAGGATGCAACATGATAATATGAAACTACATGCAATTCTAAGAAAGTTTCATATAGAGCACACTCAAAACGGAGCAACGGTTCAACACACACACACTATACAAGTTTAAAGGACAAGCTGTCCAAAACAGCAACTAGGCATATTGCAAGCATCAAAACAACATGCTACAGGACCTCAACAAGAAAACAAAAGGCATGGGCATGATGTATAGGTAAAGCATAACAAAACATGAACACTTAGCTATCTCCAGAAATCACTAGAACTTGCTGAAACACACATGGTAAGATTGCAAGTAATAACAATTCAGACTTTGCAGAAAATAACATCAGGTTGCAATGTTTAGAGCTATCAAACAACATGTTACAGGAACTTATAATAGCAAAACAAGACATGGCATGGTTCTACTCAAAGCATAGTTCAAAAGTCCCTTAGTGACCATAAGCTAAAGAGGATCAGAAAATATGATGGCACCCATGTAAACATAGCAAGTTATATTACAGATTCAAACATGGCAGAAACAGAATTATGAAGGCATGTAGATGAGCATGTGCAACTCACTACAGAGCAATACATGGCATGGAAAGGCACCCAACAGTAAGAAGACATGTTTTTGAAGCTAAGCATGGAAATAGCAAGGTCATAAGGTGCATGGAACAGTAGGAAAACACATGGGAACAACTGAACTTAATGTTAACAGGCTGACAGCAACATTATCAAGCAACTTTGAAGCAAGATTAAAACAAGCTACAGCAAGCCATAAATGCAACCAGGCGCATGAATGGATATAGCATGACATGTAGAACAAAACATATTTAGTGATCATCTCCAGATTATGCACAGAATGACTAGTAGCAACATGTTTATATAGCATCACGAAATAACAGATTCAACCTAGCAAAACAGCAACATCATGTACCCTACTTAACAAGCTTGAATCACTCACCACAAGTCATTGCATGACAAGATAAGCATAGCATCATCAAGAAGACATGTTTGTGAAACAAACCAAGTCAAGAAAAAGTTCATAGCATGCAAGGATCAACTACAACAACCTTGGCAAAATTGAATAACATGTAAACAATCTGCCAGGAAACATTTTGAAGCAAAAGTAGAGCACGAAAATGACATGCTAGACTACTCCATAAATGCAAACAGGGGCATTAATGGATAGATCATAACCATATGTTCAAAACACCTTTACTTAAGTATCTCAAAATGTGCATGGATCTCTCTGTAGCATCAAGTTTACATGGCATCAAAATAACAGCAGAACAGGGACTAAAATCAGCAACATCACGATGCCTAGTTTGCATGCTTGTGCTAGTCACCACATTGATAACAAAAATACAAGGCATACACCACTGTAAATAAGACATGGCATAGATCAAAACACATGTAGACATCAACCTCATAGGATGCACACATCAATCATGGCAAAATTGACAAAAGAGCATGTTCTGTTAACAGACAGCAGAAAACATTATGAAGCACTCTTGCGACAATGATTCAGGCATCAAGATGAGCTCTAATGAATATGATGCAATGGAACGAAATGATGTACTCGCTGAGGCGAACAATTTGACATATTACACGCACGAAACAGAGCTACGGATGCAGAGTTACGATGCGATGAACATGGCATGAAAATTACTGCAGATACGGAGACTTAGTCATATTTCGGGGAGGGGAAAGTCAACCTTCGTTAGCATGGAATCCGAGGTTGGCCGGGGCTCTCGCCGGAGTTGTGGTAGAGGCGACCGGGGAGGAAGAAGAGGGCGCCGGAGATGGGGGTCGCCGGATCCGGCCCTCCTGCGGCCGGATTTGGCCGGGGCGAAGGAGATCGGTGAGGGGCGCGGGGAGGCGCGCCGGCCGGCCCTGGAGGATGCGCGCCGGCGACCTCGGGCACGGGCGGCAGGGATGGAGGCATGGGTAGCGGCTGCGGCCGGACGCGGAGGCGGGGCGAGGCGCCCGGGGCAGCGCGAGGCGACGGGCGGCCGGAGAGCTCGGCGACGGGAGGATCCGGCGCGACGCGCGGCGGCAGGCGAGTGCCGGCGAAGCTCCGGCGGGCCGAGGTCCGACGGGGCAGCGCGAGGGCAGCCGCGGGCGGGCGGCGGCGCTCGGTCTGGCCGGGCGGGCCCAGGATGGGCCTCGGCGGGCCGCGGCGCAGTGGAACGGCGACGGGCCACGCGGCGCACGGTGGTTGGCTGCGGGCGCGGTGGCGATGACGTGGCGGGCCTCGATTGGCTGCAGCGACGTGGCCGGCGGACATGTCCGGCTCGGGCGGACGTGTCCAGCAGCGCGAGGACGAAAATGGCTAGGGTTAGGGGGATTCATCCGCGAAAATAGAAGGGGAGGACGTATTTATAGATTCTGGGAGCTAGGAGAGTCCAAATGAGGAGCGGTTTTCAGCCACGTGATCGTGATCGAACGACCGAGAGCATGGAGGGGAGTTAGATGGGTTTTGGCACACTTTGGAAGGGGAGTTGGGATGCAAAGAGAGAGGGAGCTTTACGGTTACCCGGTTAACCGTTGGAGTACCAAACGACCTCCAAATGGCACGAAACTTGACAGGCGGCCTACCGGTGCTATACCAATGCTGCTTGACAAGCCTCGGGCCATTCCGAGAAAATTTAACACCCACTCACGAAAATAGAGAAGAGGGGGACGCCGGAGGGCATAGGAGCACCGGATTGCAAAACGGACAACGGGGAAAAGGCTTGGATGCGAGAGACGAACATGTATGCAAAATGAAATGCACATGATGACATGATAAAATGTAACACGCAAGCAAATGACATGGCAACGACATGGCAACGACATGGCAATGACGGCGAATAACTGACAGACACCTGGCGCATCGGATCCGGGGCGTTACAACACTCCTCCACTAACAAGAGATCTCGTCCCAAGATCTTAGGACCGAGACGGAAGGGAAAAAGGGATGAGGTGAAACAAGAACTCAAGAGAAGAAGCAAAGAATCGAGAGCACTCAAGAAGAAGAGAGGAACGACGAGAATGATGAGAATCGAAAGCTCACGGAATCAGATAGACTATGAAACCACTCTGGTTAAACGAGATAAGAAATGAATAAGACTGAAAGGATTTAGGAAGCACTCCAGCTGAAACATGGATGAATAGAACACGAACTAGAGAGGATGGAATGATACTTGATGAAGGCATGACAGAAAACCTCCGGAAAGAATTGAAATAGTTGAATGAAAAGAACGGAGAAGAAAAGGTTGAACGGAGTTGTTGAGAAAATCAACAACGAAAGAATAAGCTTGTTGTGGATTTATGGATAACATCTCAGAAATTATGAGGTGATAACCAGCCGCAAACGGAAATGATTGAATAGCTGAGAAGAACAAAGGAATGCAAAACTCCACTTCAAAAGAATACAGAGACTTAATTGCACTTCGAGACGCGAGAAGAAAAGATACTTGAACTCCGCCAACAAGAATCTTGATGAACACTTGAAAGAATGAATTAAATCATAACGAACCACCATGAACTCCGGTAACAAAAGAATGATGAGATAGAATTGAAGGATGAAAGAATAAGATGAGCATTGCGATTATTTAGATGGAGGTTCCGACGAAATGGCTGAGGAAGTTTTGAACTCCGGAAAAGAAAAGACGAAAGGACTTGGAACTAGAATTTATTCCTCGAGAACAAACTCCGAAGGAAAGGATTACTCACTTGGATGAAATAAGAATAAGATTTATTGTATGCTTGTCCTTCATCAAATTAAATTGATGAGAAGCAACGGATTTTGCATACTAATTATTCCTCTTGAAAAGGATTGAGAAATGACATATCGCAAACTTGAGAATGTCTTCATGAACCACCGGTTGGATTGAAAAGAACGGAAGGATTAAAATGATACTTCAAGAAAAAGAATCTTGAACGAACCACCGTAAGAATTTGGAAATGACTGATTAAAGAGACTGAATCACCGGGAAGAATTAGAAGAACCAATAAGCAAGAGGGGATTTAGATGCAAGACAACTGGAAGAACTCGAGCTGATTAAAGAACACTTGAACGAAGCACCGGGATAATTAGAGGATGATAGCTGGAATGACGAGGGCGAAGAATTCTTCTGGAACGATGGCCTCCGGTGAAAAGAAATGGAAAAACAACTCCTGACATACTACGGATGGGTGAGAAAAGAATAACTGACAAATGGAATAATTCGAGAGGATGATACGAAGCTAGAACACGAATATCCGGGAGAACGGAATAGATTTTAGAGAAAAAACTCTTCTTCGATCTTCAAATGACGACGAGAAACACCACAAAAATAACTAAGATACTCTGGGAGAATGAAAAACAATGGGATTGAGCCAACAATGAAAATGATTTGAAATCGATCTTGAAAGGCATGTGACTGATGGAATCCATTCTTACGTCACACTTGAAAAGAGTTGAGAATTACTCCGGGAGAATTAGAAGAGTCAGGTAAGATCCTGGGAAAAGACCTGTGGGTTAGGGCCCACTGAAGAGATAACACCGTTGGAAAGGGGTGTTGAAGAGATAGATGATGCACTGGAACAATTGAAATATTTAAATGAGGTGACAACCTCGAATTAATTGGAACACAGATGAATCTCCTGAGATGACTTGAACACTCCGGAAGGATAAACTGGCGAGAGGCGAATGAGCAAGGAGAACACTTGATCAAAGGAAAATAATATGATCAACCGAAAACTTGAATTGAATCCACCGGAAAAAGAAAAAGAGATGAAGAATGACGAACAAGACGAGAATTCACCGGTTGAGATAATTGAGGTAAGACTGAAGAGATTCCGCACGAATGAGATAGATGGTCGAGAGAGAGATTCAAGCTCCGGGAAGAAGAGGGTGGGAGGGC
>NC_041383.1:45363915-45368434 GCF_002162155.2 Triticum dicoccoides
AAAGACAACTTTGAAGGGGGAACCGACGAATATCTTGAAGAGAAAACACTAGTTGAAAACATTGAAGAAAAAAAAAAGCAAGGACTTCGCACGAGTAGGATGGATACTCGATTATGGACTGCGGTTCCGAGAAGAAAAAGGGGTGGGCGGGTGGGAAAAGAAAACAACTGAGGATAGAGAAATAACTTCGTTGAGAGCAAACTCAGGGTTGAACTTGGCAAAGACGAAAAGGCTCGAGTCGACTTGACGGGAAATGCAACGGATGAAAAGAGGATGGACAGCTCACGAAACTAACCGCGTGATCCTAAGGAAAATTTGAAGGGAAGAGGAGTAATTCAAAACACCTACGTCAAGATTCCTTACTAGAGCGACGAAGGGGCTGAGGAGTAAAAAGAATTCCTACTCTCCGATATAACTAGACTCCAAAAAAAACAGTTTTCTTCTAGACTCAACAACGGCCAAACTACACGATCAATCAAGGGGGCTCCTAGGGTCGGTCGAGGCTCTAATACCAACTTGTCATGCCCAATATGCGACCCTATCCAAAAGGAACTCGAAGGTCCCACCAAGGATAGACCCGCATATTGAAACGCTTTTGCAAGGTGGATATCATTACATCAACATTACATAATAGATGGGGATACATACATAAGGCATACAATGCCACACGAATACAACATCACAATACATAAGAGCATCATCCGACTACAGATGAAACACAAACAAAAACTCAAACAACATCCACCCTGCTAGCCCAGGCTGCCGACCTAGAACCTATCCCCTGATCGAAGAAGCAGAAGAAGAACTCCAATACAAGCAAACATCGCTCTCGCTTCATGATCATCGAATAACCTGTACCTGCAACTGTTGTTGTAGTAATCTGTGAGCCACGAGGACTCAGCAATCCCATTACCATCGGTATCAAGACTAGCAAAGCTTAAAAGGAAAGGAAGGGGTAAAGTGGTGAGGCTGCAGCAGCGACTAAGCATATATGGTGGCTAACATACGCAAATAGGAGTGAGAAGAGAGCAAGCGGAACGGTCGTCAACTAGTAATGATAAAGAAGTGATCCTGAACTCCTACTTACGTCAAACATAACCCAGAAACCGTGTTCACTTCCCGGACTCCGCCGAAAAGAGACCATCACGGCTACACACGCGGTTGATGTGTTTTAATTCGGATCTGGTGTCAAGTTATCTACAACCGGACATTAACAAATTCCCATCTGCCTATAACCGCAGGCACGGCTTTCAAAAGATTATACCCTGCAGGGGTGTCCCAACTTAGCCCATGATACTCTCGCGATCAACGAAGGATATACCTTCTCCCAGGAAGACCCGATCAGACTCGGAATCCCGGTTTACAAGACATTTCGACAATGGTAAAACAAGACCAGCAAAGCCTCCCGCTGTGCCGACAAATCCCGATAGGAGCTGCACATATCTCATTCACAGGACACACCGGATGAGCCAGACATCGGGTTGGCATAGACCCTGGTTTCCCAGGGGGCGCCGGACATCGCTCGGTTTGGACCAACACTTAGACAAGCATTGGCCCGGGGGGGCTAAAATAAAGATGACCCTCGGGTTGGCCGACCTAAGGGAAAGGTATAGGTGGTGGTGAGGCAAATGGTAAAACCAAGGTTGGGCCTTGGTGGAGGAGTTTTATTCAAAGCGAACTGTTAAGGGGGTCCCATAAATCACCCGACCGCGTAAGGAACGCAAACTCCGGGAACATAACACCGGTATGACGGAAACTAGGGCGGCAAGAGTGGAACAAAACATCAGGCAAAAGTCTGAGTCTTCCACCCTTTACCAAGTATATAGATGCATTAATAAATATAAGAGATATTGTGATATCCCAACCAAAATCCTGTCCACCATGGAGAAATCTTCAACTTCAGCTGCAACTAACAACGCTATAAGAGGGGCTGAGCAAAGCGGTAACATAGCCAAACAACGGTTTGCATAGGAAAGGTGTCAAAGGTTAGAGGTTCATGGCAATATGGGATGGCTGGATAAACAGGTGATAGGTAGCGCAGCATAGCGATAGAACGAAACAACTAGCATAGCAATGATAGTAGTGAGATCCAGGGTAGCGATCATCTTGCCTGAAATCCCGCAAGGAAGAAGAACGAGTCCGTGAAGAAGACGAACGGATGAAGCCGAACCAAGCGGATACGAACGAATCCTCACGATCGCAACGAAACAGGAACTATGGAGAAGAAACACACAACATAGTAAACACACCACACATGATCAAGACATGATGCACAACAAGCATGATGCATGACAAAGCTACATGAAGCTACTCATGTCAAGGGTTGAAGCAAACAAGAGCAACACATCAAGGCAAGTTTAAATGAGACCGGGAACAACATATAACAATTCCGGTAAGTCCTCATATGCCTATTTCGAAATTGGTCCAGATCTGAATAAACCTTATGTTCCAGTTGTTAAACATCAAGTTAAAATGCACCAAGATGATCTACACGAAATTCTAGTCAAGTTACAAATAAAGTTCATTTAGTTCGGAGCTACGGCCTAGAAGATATGAAAAACAAGTTAAACATGTCATTGATGCAAAATGCACCCAAACATCAAGCAAACACCTCAAAACAAGGATGCAACATGATAATATGACACTACATGCAATTCTAAGCAAGTTTCATATAGAGCACACTCAAAACGGAGCAACGGTTCAACACACACATACTATACAAATTTAAAGGACAAGCTGTCCAAAACAGCAACTAGGCATATTGCAAGCATCAAAACAGCATGCTACAGGACCTCAACAAGAAAACAAAAGGCATGGGCATGATGTACAGGTAAAGCATAACAAAACATGAACACTAAGCTATCTCCAGAAATCACTAGAACATGCTCAAACACACATGGTAAGATTGCAAGTAATAACAATTCAGACTTTGCAGAAAATAACATCTGGTTGCAATGTTTAGAGCTATCAAACAACATGTTACAGGAACTTATAATAGCAAAATAAGACATGGCATGGTTCTACTCAAAGCATAGATCAAAAGTCCCTTACTGACCATAAGCCAAAAAGGATCAGAAAATATGATGGCACCCATATAAACATAGCAAGTTATATTACAGATTCAGACATGGCAGAAACAGAATTAGGAAGGCATGTAGATGAGCTTGTGCAACTCACTACAGAGCAATACATGGCATGGAAAGGCACCCAACAGTAAGAAAACATGATTTTGAAGCTAAGAATGGCAATAGAAAGGTCATAGGGTGCATGGAACAGTAGGAAAACACATGGGAACAACTGAACTTAATAGTAACAGGCTGACAGCAACATTATCAAGCAACTTTGAAGCAAGATTAAAACAAGCTATAGCACGCCATAAATGCAACCAGGGGCATGAATGGATATTTCATGACATGTAGAACAAAACATATTTAGTGATCATCTCCAGCGTATGCATAGAATGACTAGTAGCAACATGTTTATATAGCATCACGAAATGACAGATTCAGCCTAGCAAAACAGCAACATCATGTTCCCTACTTAACAAGCTTGAATCACTCACCACAAGTCATTGCATGACAAGATAATCATAGCATCATCAAGAAGACATGTTTGTGAAACAAACCAACTCAAGAACAAGTTCATAGCATGCAAGGATCAACTACAACAACCTTGGCAAAATTGAATAACATGTAAACAATCTGCCAGGAAACATTTTGAAGCAAAAGTAGAGCACGAAAATGACATGCTAGACTACTCCATAAATGCAAACGGGGGCATTAATGGATAGATCATAACCATATGTTCAAAACACCTTTACTGAAGTATCTCAAAATGTGCATGGATCTCTCTGTAGCATCAAGTTCACATGGCATCAAAATAACAGCAGAACAGGGACTAAAATCAGCAACATCACGATGCCTAGTTTGCATGCTTGTGCTAGTCACCATATTGATCACAAAAATACATGGCATACACCACTGTAAATAAGACATGGCATAGATCAAAACACATGTAGACATAAACCTCATAGGATGCACACATCAATCATGGCAAAAATGACAAAAGAGCATGTTCTGTTAACAGACAGCAGAAAACATTATGAAGCACTCTTGCGACGATGATTCAGGCATCAAGATGAGCTCAAATGAATATGATGCAATGGAATGAAATGATGTACTCGTTGAGGCAAACAATTTGACATATTGCACGCATGAAACAGAGCTACGGATACAGAGATACGATGCGATGAACATGGCATGAAAATTACTGCAGATACGGGGACTTGGTCATATTTCGGGGAGGGGAAAGTCAACCTTCGTTAGCACGGAATCCGAGGATGGCCGGGGCTCTCGCCGGAGTTGCATTAGAGGCGGCCGGGGAGGAAGAAGAGGGCGCCGGAGATGGGGGTCGTCGGATCCGGCCCTCCCGAGGCCGGATCTGGCCGGGGCGAAGGAGATCGGCGAGGGGCGCGGGGAGGCGCGCCGGCCGGCGCCGGAGGAGGCGCGGAGGCGACCTC
>NC_041383.1:45368915-45407810 GCF_002162155.2 Triticum dicoccoides
GGCGCGGTGGAACGGCGACGGGCCACGTGGCGCGCGGTGGTTGGCTGCGGGCGCGGCGCGCGGTGGTTGGCTGCGGGCGCGGCGGCGATGACGTGGCGGGCCTCGATTGGCTGCAGCGACGTGGCTGGCGGACATGTCCGGCTCGAGCGGACGTGTCCGGCGGCGCGACGACGAAAATGGCTAGGGTTAGGGGGATTCATCCGCGAAAATGGACGGGGAGGACGTATTTATAGATTCTGGGAGCTAGGAGAGTCCAAATGAGGAGCGGTTTTCGGCCACGCGATTGTGATCGAACGACTGAGAGCATGGAGGGGAGTTAGATGGGTTTTGGGCCACTTTGGAAGGGGAGTTGGGCTGCAAAGAGAGAGGGGGCTTTACGGTTACCCGGTTAACCATTGGAGTTTCAAACGACCTCCAAATGGCACGAAACTTGACAGGCGGTCTACCGGTGCTATACCAAGGCCGCTTGACAAGCCTCGGGGATTCGGGGGTGGCAGGGTCCATTGTTGCCATGCCCCATCCCATCATCGTTACAGGGGGTGCAGACTTTTAAGGCACGGCCCCTGGCCGCCTGCCAGGGGCCGGCCTCTTGCAGTCGGTCTTCTTGGGCCGGCTTCTTGGAGTCGGTCTTTCCATGGCCGGCTTCTTGGAGTTGGCCCTATCGTGGCGTCCTCCAAGGGAGTTTAGGGCCGGGCCGCCTTCAAGTAGCCGGCTGGAGGAAGGCGGCCCCGCGTCTTGGGTGCTTCAAGGCTCGGTCGGCCCGTTGTTTTTTCTAAGGGCCAAAGGGAGCCGGTTAGGCTACCCGTGGTCATTTACTCCGACAGTAGTCCCCGAAGCTGGTTGGGCTTCGTGGCTGAAGGGGGAATTGAGAAGCTCGGCCAGCTTCCTATCCCGAAGAGCCGGCAGCTAGGCGGGAACCAGCTGGCGTGCTAACCAGGCGGCGGCCTGGCCGCCCGCTGCCTGCCAGCCCACGCGTCTGACGGGACGCCGCCGCAGGCCGGGGCCCGCCACTTCCACGCCTTGGCCCGTGCGCCGATCTTCTGCGGCCCGAACCGACCAGACATCTTCCGACGGCGGTTCCCACTCGTCGTAAAGGCGCGATAATCGCGGGATGTGGGGGAGTTGGCGCAGTTAATCCCATGCCCCCCTCCCCCCGTGCCTCGCCTCCTCGGCTTCACCGCACGAGGCTATAAGTAGGGGTGGGCAGGGGGAGGGGCAGTTGTTCGCACGCTCGCCCTCGCTCCGCCACCACCTTCTTCTTCCTCCCCATCGCCGCAGCGGCTCTCCACGACGCCACCGTTCCGCCATCCTTCTTAGCTCGCTGCAGTCTTGCTGCCGCTGCACCGCGCGCTTTCCGTCGCCCTCACGTCGCCATGGCTCCGACGTCAAGCTCCTGGGACGGATCTAATGTCCGCGACGACCCCATCGACTTCCTTCGCAAGACGCGGCGGTTGCCGGGCGAAGATCTTGTGCGGGTCCGCCTCGCGCTGGCGAGGGAGGTTTCGCTGACGCTAGAGGACGGCGAGTGAGTGATCTTCTACTCGCACTGTCTGCGCCACGTCGGCCTTCCCGCGAGTGGCTTGTTCCACTCGTTTCTTGATTTCTACCATCTTCAGCTGCACCACCTCACTCCCAACACGGTGGTGATGTTGTCGGCCTTCGTCACTCTGTGCGAAGGTTTCCTCGGCATCCTCCCCACCATCGAACTCTTGGGGGAGTTCTTCCAGTCCAAGCTCGGCACGGTCGTCGCAGGCGTGCCGGCTCCATGCGGCGCCTTCATCGCCATCCAGAGATCCGCCGCCGACAACCCGTTCCCGCTTATCGCGCTAATCCAGTCGGTGAAGCTGTGGCAGAAGTCCTATTTTAACGTGAAGAACGTCGCTCCGCACGGCGACTATGTCAATTTGCCGGCTTACGTAGTCGGCCCGCCGCCTGGGAGGCAGCCCTCGTGGTCCTTCCGGGCCAGGTCGCTGATGCCGGCTGGAGCTGGTGCCGTTGCCCGGCTTCGGGTGCTGATCCAGTCGGAGCACCTGACTGGGTCCGACTTGATAGCCGCCTTCGTCGAGCGCCGGGTACTCCCGCTGCAAGGCCGCCCTCATCTGATCTGCCAGATGAGCGGCCGCTTCGACCCAAGCCGGCTGAGCACCAGAGAGATGCCTCACGACGAGGTATCTTACATGGTGAACTACATCGCCAACTGCAAGCTCACCGAGGAGTGGCAGTACGGCAAGGAGCCGTATTCTCGCGCCAACCCCCCGCCTATGGTAGACTTTCTTTCTTTTCTTCTTTTCTTGTCGCTGAGTTCTCCCTGGCCGGCTTCTGACCAGTCGGATTGTTTTTTAATCAAAACCCCCTCCTTTATCCTTCGGTCGGGACCACGGGGGCGGAACACGAGTTCGCCCCTGACCGCGTGGTGGACGACCTTGACGACCCCGACTTGGGGGCGGCCGCCCTAGACGACGACGCTGTAGGGGGAGGCGGTGAGACAGGCAGCTCCGGGTTCACCGCCGGCTTTGATGACTGGCCTGATGATAACGAGGATGACCCTATTCCGCGCCGCCAGCCGTCATCCGACCATCAAGGCGCTGGCCCTTCCGGTGGGCCGGCTGCGCAGGGCGGCGCGCAGAAGTGCCGGGCGGCGCCGACTCTCTTCTGCGGGCGGCAAAGAAACCCAAGGGTTCCACGGCGGCGACCAAGCGGGGTGAGGCGGCCGCGAAGGTGGCCCGCTTCCGCAAGGTGGAGAAGCAGCCGCAGGCGGTTTCGGCGTAAGTATTGATTCTCGCACGCCTTTCTTTCTTTTCTTCAGTTGCTGCTCTTTAAAGTCTTTTCTTGTTTTATCAACCAGGGCTCCGCTCTCTCTTGAACGGACTACCGCCGCCTCCATAGTCGGCGGGGCGGGAGGATCTGCGGGTTTCCGTCGCGTAGACCCTCGCGCCGAGCTCCAAGTGGCGACGGAGCAGAACGTGCGGGAGGCGCGGGAGGAGCGGGAGGCGGAGGAGCAGAGGGCAACCACCGCTGAGGCGGCCCAAGAGACGACGGCGGAGTCGGCTGAGGCGCAGGCCGATGCGGCAGCCAAGGCCCAGGCGGAGGCCGAGGCCGCAGAGAGGGCGGCGGAGGCCCTTCGTAGCCAGCCTCAACAACTTGTCATCCCCCTCCGCCCTGTGGCCCCCGAAATCCCTGTGCCCCCGCCAGAGGAAGCCGGCCGCTACCAGCCGGTGATGGAGAGGGAGGGGCGACGTAGTTATCCTGGAGGGAGAGGTGGTGCCGCCTCCGTCGGCCGGAACAGGACAAGGCGGCCAGCCCGAGGCGCCGCCTGAGCAGCCGGCTGGAGGCGAGCCGACTGCAAGGGCGGATCTTGTGGTCTTGTCGCCGACTCGTCGGCATGCGGGGAGGGAGGCTTAAGAGCCGGACCCGCAGAGGGCCGCCGGCTCCAGCTCGTTGTCGCACGACCTGGAGATGGCCAGCGTCAGCTCGCCAGGGTGAACGCCGGGCGGTGGGACAGCCGCGCTGAATCTGGCACCACGGGATGTCCGTAGCCGGCTTCAGGCTCAGGCCACCACGCTGAAGCAGTGTACCCAAGAGTTCCTTACAACGCGATCGATCATTCGGGTGAGTTTTCTTGCTCTTGATTTCTTCCGTGGGGGCGCGTCAGCGCACCCACTGGGTGTAGTCCCCGAGTTCCATGTCGGTTGCTGAGCAGTCAGGTCGGATCTTTCCCGACGACTTCTTCCTTAACTTGTTTTTCTTCATGTTGGCAGGAGCCAATGCCGACTTGAGGCAGCAGCTAGGCGTGGCCCAGACCGCCCTTAGCACCAGGGAGGGTGAGCTCAATGCCTTGGCTCAGGAGCGTGACCGCCTAGCCAAGAAACTGGCCAACCAGGAGCAGAGCCACAAGGCGGCCCTGAAGGCGGCGCAAGACAGCGAGGCCACACTCAAAGCCGAGTATGAGACCGAGGCGGCGTGCTGGGCCGAGGTGAGGCAGGCTCTGAGCGAAGGCTACAGCCGGGTCGAGGATTTGATTGACGGTAGGCCGCCTTCTTCTTCACTTCTTTGCTTGTCCTTGTGATCCGGTTTATCTTCTGATTTGTTCTGTTTCTTTCTTCTTTGTCAAGAATACTTCCCCGGCTACTCTGACGCCGCAAACAAAGCCATCGAAGCTCACCGTGAGGCCCGGCGGCAGCCTAGGTTGAGATCGCATCGGACGCCAACCGATCGCTTGAGGAACAGCTTCTAGCAATCCAAGCCCGCCTCCAGCCGGCCTACCGCATGCTCCGCCGGCTTCAGCGTGCCGGAGCGCAGGTGCTGGCCGCCCTCTGGCCCGGCGAGGTGATTCCCCGCACCCCCAGCCATACCGCCGACTGGCTGGAGGTAGCAGTCGGCCGCCTCGAGGCCTGGAAGGCTTCAGAAGCTCGGTCCGGCGCTCGACGGGTGCTACAGTTCGTCCGGGCTTGGTATCCTGGGGTGAACTTGGACCAGCTGCGCACCTGGCGGCAGGAGGCTGACGAGGAGCTGGAGGCGGTGCGGCCGGCTATCATCCAGCGTGCCTCAGCGATCGTCGACTTCACCGACACCAGCGCCTTTGCTCTTGAGGTAAACGAAGACGGCGCCGCGCAGCCGGAGGAATGGTTCGGGCTGAACCCGGCCGATGGTGAAGACTCGGCGGAGGAGATCGACTCCAGCGACGAGGGCGAGGAGGAGGAGGAGGAAGATGGCGAAGACATTGTGCCATATAGCGAAGCAGCCAGCCAGCCTCAGCCTGATCGTGCCTCCAGCAACGAGGCGCGTGCGAATGCACCGCCTGCCGCAGGTGATGATCAGGCCGAGACTCGCCAGCCGGCCACTCGTCTAGCCGGCACCACCATTTCCACCGATCTGCCCGACGCCCCAGTTGCTCCCTTGGCCTGACTCGTCGTCTTTGCTTTCCTGCTCGTTACTCCTTGAACAGCTTTTTACTATCTTTGCGCAGTTCCACCCACTGGGGGTGTATTCAAACTTTGTCAAATGCCGGCCTCTCGAAGGCCTTTTGTGTAAATATTATTATGCATGTGCTTGGATTCCATTCCTACTTGCTTTTTATCTTCGGCTGTTTTCCTTTGCCGCCCTCCCTTGGTCGCCGCCTTCCCAGCCGGACAGCTGCTCTGCAGTCTGTGGCCGGGTAAGGAATTGGCCGTCTGGGAGGCAAGTACTCAAGCTTTCTTAGATTGTAGCAGAGTAAGAAGGGAAGCCGGCCAGTCGGCTGCTTCGACAGCCAGTTGGCGGGACGGCAAGCCGGCTTGCGTTATGTAAGTTCGTTAGTCCTTAGCCATTTTTCATGTGGGCCTCCTTTTCCGCCTTTGGCTCTTGCTAGTCGGACAGCCGATTCTTCGAGCTGTGACTTTCACGAGAGAGGGCTTGGGTGTCGGCACATTACTTGTCTGACTGCAGGTAGAACTTGGACATAACTCAAGGCGGCAAGTCCCCGGGCCGACTAGTCGAACCCGGTGTCGGTCGAAAAAGCGAATGTAGTGGCATAACCATGGGTATGATAACTGGCATTCATAGATAAAAGAGGGTAGTCCTCGAGAACTCCTTGGGGAGCCCGTTGTCTCATAATTAATACAAAAGGTAGCATGGTACATACTGCATTTCAACTGTAAAATCTTCGAAGAAGACTGGCGTTCCATGGTCACTCCGACTCCTTGCCGGAATCGTCTCTCTTGCGTTCCTTCGGCTTCTACGCGTCGATCAGGTAGTAGGAGTCGTTGCCTAGAGCCCGGCTGATGACGAAGGGGCCTTCCCAAGGGGCCGAGAGCTTGTGTTGGCCGGCTGTTCGCTGGATCAGTCGGAGCACAAGATCACCCTCTTGGAAAGATCTTGACTTGACCTTCCGACTGTGGTAATGGCGTAGACCCTCTGGTAGATGGCGGACCGGCTGACGGCTAACAGCCGGATTTCTTCCAGCAAGTCGACACCGTCTTCTCGTGCTTCCTTGGCCTCCGCCTCCGTGTACATGGTGACCCGAGGTGAGTCGAACTTGATGACAGTTGGGATGACAGCCTCGGCACCATATACAAGGAAGAAGGGGGTGAAGCCGGTTGACTTGTTTGGGGTAATGCGCAGACTCCAGTGGACGGCCGGCAGCTCGTCGAGATAGCAGCCGGCCAAATGCTCCAGCGGCACGACCAGTCGGGGTTTGATGCCGGAGAGGATTAGGCCATTTGCTCGCTCGACTTGGCCGTTTGACTGCGGGTGGGCAACGGACTCTAAGTTCAGTCGGATGCCCTGTGTCGCGTAGAAACGTGCCAGTGCTCCCTTGGCAAAATTCATGTCATTGTCGGTGATGATGTTGTGTGGTACTCCATACCGGGTTGTAATATCTACGATGAATGTCACGGCAGTTGGCCCATTCAGCTTCTTGATCGGCTTTGCTTCAATCCACTTGGTAAATTTGTCCACGGCGACAAGCAGATGTGTCATGCCACCGCGCGCCGTCTTGAATGGGCCCACCATGTCCAGTCCCCAGACGGCAAAGGGCCAGGTGAGGGGGTGGTCTTGAGTGCAGAAGCCGGCAGGTGCTGCTTAGAGCCGAAGATTTGGCACCCTTTGCAGTGCTTGACTAACTCCTTGGCATCCTCCAAAGCAGTCGGCCAGAAGAATCCATGGCGGAAAGCTTTGGCAACGAGTGCCCTTGAGGCGGCATGGTGCCCGCATTCGCCTTGGTGGATGTCTTCGAGGATTGCTATGCCTTTCTCTGGCTCGACGCAGCGCTGGAAGACTCCAGTCACACTACGCCTAACAAGCTCTCGGTTCATTATTGTGTATGCTCCGGCTCGGCGTTGGACCTGTCTTATCGAGATCTCGTCAGTCGGCAGCTCTCCATTTATCAGGAAGTGGAGGATGGGCTGGGCCCATGATGGAGTTGTGACTTCTTCTATCGCCAAAACGGCTACTGCAACTAGGGTGGGCGGGCTGGATTGTGAGGAGTTGGAGTCGGCCGCCGCCTATTGTGTCGGTGTAGTCTCTGGGCCGGCTGTAGTAGTCCATGGGCCGGGTTCGACTATGGCAGTCCCCGAGCCGCCTGCTTGGTTCTCGAAGTCGGATCCGACTGCGTCGGGGTCAGGTGGCACGAAGATGGAACTAGATTCCGGAGACGGCTTGACAGATGGCTTTTTTTTTTGACTGTGAAGACAGTAGGAAAGGTTCCTACTGCATATATATTACTAAAACCTCAGGGGGTACAATTACATGTGTGATTTACATACATGGTTGGTTGAGGCACCACCATGGGAGACCCTAGTTTACAAGACGCCTATTGTATGGACCCAACTATGGCAGATACAATATGTTGTTTGGAAGGTTTCACTCTATATCTAAGATTGTCAAAGTCCAACTTAAACCTCTGTTTCCAGGAAGCAACTAATGGCTTAATTTTCCTAAAGTGGTGGTTGTTTCTCTCCTTCCAGAGACTCCAGGCCGACGTCAAAAAAATATCCATCCACATCTTTCTAGGGTGCACGGTCTTTTGATGTTTGATCATGTCAAGTCTGTCATGCTGCAAAGACCAGTTGAAGCCTAGATGTAGCCAACATTCCTGACTAAATGTGCAGTGAAAGAAGAGGTGTTCCACCGTTTCTTCAACATGTTGGCCACAAAGGAGGCAGTCGAAGTTTGTCCCAATGTTGTAGTGCCTCCTCTTGAGCATGTTTCTGGTGTTGAGGCGATCAACCAGCAGGAACCACCCGAATGTTTTGAGCTTGGGAGTACACTTTGTTTTCCATAACCAACCGAAGGCTTCATGGGCAGTTGCATCTCTGAAGTAGAATCTGTAGTATGACGATGTCTAAAAAGTATTGCCGCCCCAAATACACTGCCAAGTGTCATGTTCCTCCGTAAGAGTGTTTTCGGCCACTTCAAGTTGGATGGATCGCAGCTCATCATGGGCCTGAATAGAAAGCGGGAGATGAAAGTTTTCCTGCAGATGGGGGGACGTGAAAATGTGTTGTACCGAGACATCTTCGTAGATAGCATATGAGTAGGCTCTCGGGCAACTATCAGCATATATGGACTGGCTCCAATTATCTTTCCAAAAGAGCGTAGAAGATCCATTCCCAATTTTTACGTGCGTGACGCCGCGATATATGGGCATTAGCTGAGTTAAGTCTTTCCACCAGAAGGAGCCACATGCATCATGTGCATGAGGGATGGAGTCAGCATAGTAGGAATCCCAAATGAGATGTACCCAAGGGATATCATGCCTGTTGTAAAACTTGTGGAGAAACTTAAGCAGCAAAGCGTCATTCTGTATTTTGAGGTTAACAACTCCCAGTCCACCATTTTTCTTAGGCCTGCAGACCATGTCCCAAGCCGCAAGAGAATTGCTCTTGGTCCCATCTTCGGTCCGTTTTTGCCATAGGCAATGCCTTCTGATCTTGTCTAGTTGGGCCATAATTTTTGGTGGGATGCGAATGGTACCCATAGTGAACATGATAAGAGAGGTTATCAACGAATTCATTAGAGCAAGTTTCCCCGCGTACGACATTAGAGACATAGCAGCCGTAATTTTTCTTTCTGCTTTGCAAACAAGCGGAGCCAGATCCAGCACGGTCGGACGAGTGGTGCCTAGGGGCAGCCCCAGATATGTGAACGGCATGGAACCCACTGTGCAACCTAACAGCTCAGCCAGTTCTTTGCATTTGTCAGGAGGCGTGTTAATTGGCACAAGTGTGGACTTATGGAAGTTGATTTTGAGCCCTACTGACGTGGCGTAATCCTCCAGAATTTCCTTAATCTTGGTGAGTTGCCGGGTGCAAGCTGGCAGGATGATGAGTGTGTCATCCGCGTATTGGATAACTGGGTAATCCCCGTTAGTGTCACGTTGGATTGGTAAGTCCAGGATATTATTCCGAAGAGCTTCGTTGATTGCAGATTGAAGGAGATCCACAGCTATAACTAATATCAAAGGCGAGAGGGGGTCACCTTGTCGCACACCGCACTTGCATAGGAAAGAACTTCCTGGAGTGCCATTTAGAATGACTGAGGATTTGCCAGAATTGAAGATACTTTGCATCCAGTGGAGCCATTTGTCATTGAAACCCACTTTTTTCATAATGTGGAGCATAGCCGAGTGTTGAATAGTGTCAAAGGCTTTGGCAAAATCAAGTTTCAGTAGGATAATCTCATTTTGCGAGGCTTGACACTGGTGAATATACTCGAAGGCCCACGCTAAGCAGTCATGTATGGATCGTCCACGCAAGAACCCGTACTGATTACGGTGGACTATCTGCAAGATGATTTTTTGGAGACGATTGGCCAGTAGTTTGGTGATCAGCTTAAGGCAACAATTGAGCAAAGTGATTGGGCGGAAGTCATTGACCGTCTCCTGGGAGGCATTCTTTGGTATCAGAGTGATATAACCATAATTTATGCTTTCAAGATTCAAGTCTCCTTTGTGAAATTCATTGCATCAAGTTCACAACTGGCTGGTACAGAATGCTGCCCCCAATCACCCTGTGCATCACAACAATGCAGAAGCTCCCAACCAAGAGTGGGCTCCCTGGCCTGAACCTCCAGCTCCTTCTATGCCACCCCACCTAATGAACTTCCAAGCCTGGCTGGCCTCTCAGGGTTTGACTGTTATGCATGGAGTGGTTCCTAACAATAATGTCACTGACAATCCTATGCAAGCATGGCATGAGGCAATTACTGAATCTTCTGAATATACATCCTCGGAAGATTCTGATGCCACTGTCTCCGACTTGCTTGTTATGCCAGTGACTTCTCCAGGAGCCTTTTCTGCTGCTCTGGCGGCTCCATCTACTGCTGATGACGTGGTTACCATCTCTGTCGACATTCATGACCAAGGTATGCGCTTTGGTCTATCTGCTCAGGGCGATTCCCTCATGGATATCCTTTTGGCCAACCCTGTTCCCCGACAGCAACTCAATACTGCACTTTTCAATGCCATCCGGCCTATACTTGCTACAAGGGGACCATGGGCTGCTGGTTTTGGATTCAGACACGAGGTTACGCACTTTGAAGTTCAGGTCACTGCTGGCCCTACTGGCATTCAATTCTCAAAAAATACTCTGCTTGCCCCGGCAGCTACTGCATCACTGCTCATTGAGGAACTTTCTGACAGCCAGACACCACCTGCTGATCAGTCCAGGCTGGAACCACAGGGATCCATGGAAGCTTCTCATGTGCTGCTGCCTGAAACTGAGGATTCTGCCACTGTGGTGGTACAAACCAACACTTTCAGTTCTGATTTGGAGACTGATTCACACCTCATGGACTTGGCTGCACGTCACTCTGAAACTCAGACTGGCCTGCTTCAGATTGCAACAGGTGCCATTTCTGAAACTACAAGCAGTGCGGTGGGTTCTTCAGCTCATAAACGCAAAGGAAAGGCGCCAGTACCCATTGACACTTCCACTCTCCGTCGCAGCACTCGTACTAACAAATATGATGGATTTCGCACCACCTCTCTGTCTGACAGATGGCTTGAGGAGGCGTTGGAGGGCGACGCCGGTTGGTATAGCTTGCCGGGTGGAGCCTATTTGTGCCAGGGCATCTGCTTGCTTGTTGTCAGGCCGTGGCATGCGAAGGAACTCACACTCCTCAAAGTACCCGCTGATTTGCTGAATGAGGAAGCGGTAGCTTGCCATGTTTGCGTCCTTGGCGTCCCAGTCGCCGGATGATTGCTGGACCACCAAGTCCGAGTCGCCATAGCACAGGATCCGGCGGATGCCGAGTTCCTTGGCTAGCCGGAGCCCGTGTATGAGTGCTTCGTACTCGGCCACATTGTTTGTGGCAGCAAAATGGATTTGCAATGTGTATCTGAGTTTGTTGCCTTTGGGAGAGGTGAGGACGATGCCGGCTCCCAAGCCGGTACGCATCTTGGATCCGTCAAAGTGCATCCGCCAATGAGTGGTGTCGGGGGCCGGTGGCAGGTACTGGGTCTCCGCCCAGTCGACGAGGAAGTCGGCCAATGCTTGGGACTTTATGGCGGTGCGGTGCTGGTAGTAGATTGTGTAAGGAGCCAGCGCAATTGCCCATTTCGCCACTCGGCCGGATGCATCCCGGCTGCCTACGATCTTGGCGACCGGGGCAGTGCATACGACTGTGATGGGATGCTCTTGAAAGTAGGGCTTGAGTTTCTTGGAGGCGAAGTACACACCATAGCACATCTTCTGATAGTGCAAGTAGTTCTGCTTCGAGGTGGACAGTACTTCGCTCAAATAATATACCGGCCTCTGGACTAGCTGAGCTCGGCCTTCTTCTGGACGTTGGACCACGATAACTATGTTGACCACCCGGGTAGTGGCGGCAATGTAGAGTAACATGGGCTCCTTCTCAGTCGGTGCCGCCAAGACAGGCGGCATGGACAGCATCTTCTTTAGCTCGTGGAAAGCTTGGTCTGCCTGGTCATTCCACTGGAAGTGAGTGGACTTCTTCATGAGTCGGTAGAGGGGGAGAGCCTTCTCTCCGAGCCGGCTGATGAAGAGGTTCAAAGATGCCAGGCATCTGGTGAACTTTTGGATGTCTCGCAGCTTGGTAGGAATCTTCATTCTCTCTATGGCATTGGTCTTCACTAGGTTGCATTTGATGCCGCGTTCAGAGACCAGGAAGCCTAGAAGCTGGCCGGCTGGTACCCCAAACACGCATTTCTCCGGGTTGAGCTTGATCTGAAACCGGCGCAAATTCTCAAAGGTCTCCTTGAGGTCTTCTAGTAGGGTTCCGTGTTTCTCCGTCTTCACCACAACATCGTCTACATAGACGTGGGCATTTCTGCCGAGTTGCTTGAGGAGGCATTTCTGCATGCAACGCTGAAAAGTGGCACCGGCATTCCTCAAACCGAATGTCATAGTCAGGTAACAGAAAGCTCCGAATGGGGTGATGAAGGCGGTCTTCAGGCGGTCAGCTGGGTCTAACTTTATCTGGCGGTAGCCCGAGTAAGCATCCAAAAAAACTCAACAGCTCACATCCGGTTGTGGAGTCTATCACTTGATCAATCCTTGGCAGAGCAAAAGGATCTTTAGGGCAGGCTTTGTTGAGGCTGGTGTAGTCAATGTACATGCACCACTTCTTGTTCTTCTTCAACACCAGGACCGGGTTGGCAAGCCATTCTGGAACGAATACCTCCATAATGAAGCCGGCTACTAGAAGCCGGGCTATTTCTTCTCTGACTACTCTTCTCTTCTCTTCTGACAGGCGGCACAAGGGCTGCCGGACCGGCTTGGCGTCAGATCCGACATGTAGCTTGTGCTCGGCGAAATCCGTCGGGACACCCGGCATGTCTTTGGGAGACCATGCAAAGATGTCCCGATTCTCACAGAGGAAATTGACGAGCTCACCTTCCTATTTGCTGTCGAGGCCTGAGCCTACAACAGCGTACCTCTCCGGGTGCTCCGGGTCCAGGGGTATCTTCTTTGTCTCTTTGGCCGGCTGGAAAGAACCTTGAGCATCACATTCCTTGGGGTCAAGGGACAGGGCCGGCTGCTTGCCAGCCATGGCCACAACTCGACTCAGCATCTTCTTCTCTTTAGCAATCACAAGGGACTCGGACAGCCGGCTGCTAGCTGCTGCACACTCAGAAGACTTCTTGTAGTCCCCGACTATGGTGATGATGCCCTTGGAACTCGGCATCTTCATCTTGAGGTAGGCGTAGTGGGGCACAGCCATAAACTTGGCCAAAGCAGGTCGCCCAAGCAATGCGTGGTACGTGCTCTCCAGATCCACTACCTCAAACCATATTGCTTCTCAACGGAAATGATCCTTGCCCCCAAAGAGGACATCCATCTTAATCTTGCTGATTGGTGAGCAGGATAGGCCGGGTACGATGCCATGGAACACAGTCCGGCTTGGCATGAGCTGCTTTGGCTTGATGTTGAGCTTCTCCATGGTATCTCGGTATAGTATGTTGATGCTGCTCCCGCCATCTATCAGCACACGGGAGAAACGGGCAGCTCACCTTTCTGTCATGAGGGTGGCGTCCAAAACCAATGCATAGGAGCCAGGAGACGGCATCACCTCTGGGTGATCGGCCTGGCTCCAGCTGATGGGCTTCTCCGACCAATGCATAAACTCGGGGTTATTGGAGGCGACCGCGTTGACTTCTTGCTGTTGTCGGCGCCGGCTGCACCGATCTTCTGTCTGGCTTGTAAAGACGACGTAGGCGGCATGTTCATCAGGGAACTCGTCTTGGATAGCTCTGACCGCAGGCCGAGCGGCCGGCTGCTGTGGGGCAGGAGGCGGCTAGCCTGCAGGCGGAGGCGGCAACAGCCCCTCGCCCTTGGAGATTCGTGTGAGCCAATGGCACTTCTGAGTTGTGTGGTTGGACGGCTTCGCGCCGCTGTGGAACTTGAAGGGGGCATCAAGGGTTTGCTCGTAGGAGAAAGCCGGCTGCCAAGCCGGCCTGCCGCCCTTCTGCTTCTTGGGTGCTGGCTGGTGAAGTTGCGTATGAAGGCTTCTGTGAAGTCCAGCCAATTATTGATGATGTAAGGCTTGAGGCTATTGAGCCAGGTGCGCGCCATGCCTTGGAGCATCAGGGGGACATATTTCACGGCAATGTGCCTGGTGTCGTTTGCTATGCGAACTGCGGTGGAGTAGTCGATCAACCAATCTTCCGGCTTCACAGAGCTGTTGTACTTGGGTGTGTCTCTTGGGAGCAAGAACCCTTTGGGGAAGGGCTCGTCGCGGATGCGGGGGCCGAAACAAGGCGGGCCGACATCATCTTCTTCTTCCAGGGCTAGGGGTCGCGCAAGGCGGTCGATCCGATGGCGGGCATCATTCTCGCAGACTCCTTCGCGGCGACCAAGTCGTCCGCTGAGAGTCGGATGTGCGACAGGCGGCGGGGTGGGATATCTCTCCCCACGAGGCGGAGGAGGAGGCGGGTCGCCTTGTCGTTCCACACCCTGAGGGCGGCCTTCTGCGTCGCGCTCGATGGTGATTCGAGTCCGGCTGCGGCTAGCAGCCGGCTCCTTCTCTTTCCTCGCATGGGCGCCACCCGCAGTTGACATACGCCACGTCGCGCCGTGCTCTCGGCAAGGAGGGCTTCCAGCTCGGACGCCAGCTTCATGCCGCTCTGCGGCCACGTCAATTAGCTGCTGGATGCGTCTGGTCATGTAGGGGAGCTCGTCGGCTCCCAGTCCATTTAGCTCGTCTACGATCGACTGGGCGGCGCGTAGATTCTCGAGGGGCCTGGTGTAGACTGGGCGGTCCGCTCCCAGCAGGCTGGCGATGGCTGCGCCGCGTTTCTTGACGACGCCAACTCGGCTTGGCCCTTCTGGAGGCGGCGCGGTCGACTTCGTGCTGGTGGGCTTCAGTGAGGTGTCTCATGGAGGCTATCCTCTGGCCCTCCACAAGGAGTGCAAGGCAGCGTGCCTCCAGCGTCTCAGTGTCAGCGTCCGCCGGGATGGGCACGGACAGATTGTGCAGCATTGCCTGCAGGGCGTCGCTGGTGTTTTCGTCGGAGGTGACGCCGTGGCTGATGACTAGCACCTCGGTGATGGTGCTGCCACCACTGTCGGCTCGAGGAAGAGGGTCGTCGAAGATGATCATGTTGGTGGGGAAGGCATCGAGCGACGCCGTGTCGGAGTCGACAAGCATCGGGTCGGTGGAGCCGACTGACTCCAAGTCCGCGGTAGGCTCGCCGGAGACGTGGAGTTGGTCGAGGCGGCTCTCGAGGCAGCATGTGCCCGCGTCGGATGCGGGCTCGTCGGAGATGCGGGCTTCGCCAAGAAGATCTGCGAGGCAGCTCGCTGTGCAGGCGTCGTCGACACTTCGCAGCGCGTCGGGACAAGCGCCATTGGGCGTGCCGGGCTGGCTACGCTCGCTGGGGAGGAAAATGGTTCCCGTCCAGAGCAGGTCTCCGGACGATGGTGCACCTGGCCCCACGGTGGGCGCCAAATGTCGGGTGGTAGGTGCGACATATGCCAACGGATGGCTTATCATTGTGGGGGCCAGTAAGACATCGCCGGTGCCTGGAAACGGGATAAGGCGAAGACATGCACGCCGGCGGATCTTACCTAGGTTGGGGGCTCTCTGTGGAGATAATACCCCTACTCCTGCTTTGCGGGGTCTCCACATGATCACTAGATCGATAAGAAGCTAAAAGAGGCTCGGTGGGAGGAGGAAGAAGGGCAAGGCTAGCTCTCTTCTCTCCCTATGGTGTTGTCTAAGACTCTATGAGATCAACCCTTTGCATGGGTGTCCTGGGGGGTTTATATAGGCCTACCCCTAGGGGTACAATGGTAATCTGGTTGGGTGCGGGCCCTAGCCGTCAGTGTCTATGGCCGCCGGCTTCTCCGCCGGCTGCTTGGGCCCGCCGACTGGTGGGTCCCGCCGGCTGCCGGCTCATTGGTCGACAGGCCGGCCCCACCGCTTGGGGGTCTTGTCGGGGGCTGGTTACTATTGCCTTGCCTCTGATGACGAGGGCTTTGTCGAGGTAAGCATGGCTACAGTGCCGCCGCCTTGCGGGCTCTCACTATAGCCTTACCTCGTCTTGTCTCCTTAATGGTGCGCGTGCCTCGAGGAGGGGAGCAAGCTGGCTATAGGAAGCCGGCCATGCCTCAGGCCGGGTGGGGGAGCCCAGGCCGCCTTCAGGAGTCTCTCTGACCGAAGGGGCCTGCCGCCTACAGGCCGTACTGGCAGCACGTCATGGAGGGCATCATGATCAGCATGGCAACAGTGCCACGCCGGAAGGGGTGATGGCCGTCCCGTACGGCATACTGTAGCCATGCATGGTCCGGGATTCGGGGGTGGCAGGGTCCACTGTTGCCACGCCCCATCCCATCATTGTTATGGGGGGTGCAGACTTTTATGGAACGGCCCCTGGCCGCCTGCCAGGGGCCGGCCTCTTGGAGTCGGTCTTCTTGGGCCGGCTTCTTGGAGTCGGTCTTTCCATGGCCGGCTTCTTGGAGTCAGCCCTATCATGGCGTCCTCCAAGGGAGTTTAGGGCCGGGCCGCCTTGCAGTAGCCGTCCGGAGGAAGGCGGCCCCGCGTCTTGGGTGCTTCAAGGCTCGGTCGGCCCGTTGTTTTTTTCTAAGGGACAAAGGGAGCCGATTAGGCTACCCGTGGTCATTTACTTCGACATTGGTCCCATCGAGTTTTCCTGACCAACTCTCTCGTTAGCTTATTACCAAAGTCGGTCCCACCGAGTTTGTGCAATCGGTCAAACCGATATTACGTTATGCGCTAACTCTAATGAAATCGGTCCCACCGAGTTGACATGTCGGTCCCACCGAAATGCCTAACGGTCACATTATGAACTAAATCGGTTCGGTCGAGTTTTATGATTCGGTCCCACCGAGTTTGGTAAATTGTGTGAAACGGTTAGATTTTGTGTGGAGGCTATATATACCCCTCCACCCTCTCCTCATTCATGAGGAAAGCCATCAGAACGTGCCTACACTTACACCACTCATTTTCTGAGAGAGAACCATCTACTCATGTGTTGAGGCCAAGATATTCCAATCCTACCATATGAATCTTGATCTCTAGCCTGTCCCAAGCTTCTTTCCACTCAAATCTTCTTTCCACCAAATCCAATCCTATGAGAGAGAGTTGAGTGTTGGGGAGACTATCATTTGAAGCACAAGAGCAAGGAGTTCATCATCAACACGCCATCGATTACCTTTTAGAGAGTGGTGTCTCCTAGATTGGTTAGGTGTCACTTGGGAGCCTCCGACAAGATTGTGGAGTTGAACCAAAGAGTTTGTAAGGGCAAGGAGATCGCCTACTTCGTGAAGATCTACCCTAGTGAGGCAAATCCTTCATGGGAAATGTCCATGGTGTGATAGACAAGGTTGCTTCTTCGTGGACCCTTCGTGGGTGGAGCCCTCCGTGGACTAGCGCAACCCTTACCCTTCGTGGGTTGAAGTCTCCATCAACATGGATGTACGATAGCACCACCTATCTGAACCACGCCAGAAACATCCGTGTCTCCAATTGCCTTTGCTTTCCCAAACTCCTCTCATTTACTTTCTTGCAAGTTGCATGCTTTACTTTATGCTGCTCATATACTCATTGCATGCTTGCTTGAATTGTATTGTGATTGCTTGTCTTGTTCTAAGTTGCTAAAATCTGCCAAGAAATAAAATTGGGAAAAGGCTAGATTTTTATTTGGTCAAGTAGTATAATCATCCCCCCCTCTAGACATACTTTCAATCCTAGACACCTCGGTCATTGAATACAAGGGGGATGCTTCCCTCCTGGCTAACACGGGGAGGGAGTCCGGACCATCCAGACCCCCTTAGTAGTTTGCCCCTGAGACCCCAAGTCCCTCGATAGCACAGGCTCCCCTTTATAGCAGCGAAGGGGTCAGGGGGGCCAATGTCAGCGCCGAACACCTCCACACAGGCGGCGGATGGCTGGCCAGATGCGCTGGAGGAGTTGGTGAACAATTCCATCATTCTTGATGTGCATCGCACTCTTATGAGTGTGGTCATGCAAGGTGTTCGGTCCGTCCAGTCTGGACTGAACGTTGCAGTTCAAGGCCTTCTTACAGGCTTTGAGGTAAGTGAGGGAGTCCTGGATTGAGGGGTCCTCGGACAGCCAGACTGTATGCTTTAGCCGGACTGTTGGACTATGAAGATACAAGATAGAAGGCTTTGTCCCGTGTCCGGGTGGGACTCTCCTTTGCGTGGAAGGCAAGCTTGGCGATTCGGATATGTAGATTTCCTTCCCTGTAACCGACTCTGTGTAACCCTAGCCCCCTCCGGTGTTTATATAAACTGAAGGGTTTAGTTCGTAGGACAAGAACAACAAGCAGAATCATAGGCTAGCTTCTAGGGTTAGCCTTTATGATCTCGTGGTAGATCAACTCTTGTAATACTCATATCATCAAGATCAATCAAGCAGGAAGTAGGGTATTACCTACATAGAGAGGGCCCGAACCTGGGTAAACATCATGTCCCCCGCCTCCTGTTACCATTAGCCTTAGACGCACAGTTAGGGGCCCCCTACCCGAGATCCGCCGGTTTTGACACCGACATTGGAGCTTTCATTGAGAGTTCCACTGTGTCATCATCATAAGGCTTGATGGCTCCTTCGATCATGAACAATGACTCGATCCAGGGTGAGATCTTTCTCCCCGGACAGGTCTTCGTATTCGGCGGCTTCGTACTGCGGGCCAACTCGCTTGGCCATCTGGAGTAGATCGATAGCTCCGCCCCTGGCCATCAGGTCAGGTTTGGAAACTTTAACTATACTGCCGACATCCACGGAGACTTGATCTTCAACGGATTCAAGCCCAAGACAGCCGCACCTGGCAGCCACGATGAGCATGACTTAGATCTGTCATCTGGACATACTCAGAAGGCAGCGCATGTAACTGTCCTGGCCCTACAACCAGAGCAGAACGTGTCATCCGAGGATGGGGGGCTAGACCCCGCCGCGGAAGCCGCATACTCAATGTCGCTTGAGCCGAACATAGATCTAGCCTCTAACGAAGCCTATGTCATCGGACCCTCGGACTCACCTCCGGCCATAGGTTCCGAACAGAGTGTATCCGCGCCCACCGAATCCAACTGGGAGCCGATCTTAGAGTTTACCACCACAGATATCTTCCAACATTCGCCCTTGGGCGATGTGTTAAACTCTCTGAAATCCCTCTCCTTGTCAGGAGACTCTTGGCCGAACTATCTTCAGCTTGAGTGGCAAGCGGATGACAAAGAACTTTGTCACCCACCCACCACCCACTTGATAGCCACTATTGATGACTTAACCGACATGCTCGATTACGACTCCGAAGACATCGATGGTATAGACGACGATGCAGTAGATGAACAGGAACCACCGCCCACGGGGCGCTGGACAGCCTCCTCCTCATACGACATATACATGGTGGATACACCTAAAGACAACAATGGCGATGAAAAAAGGACCCAGATGATGATAAGCCTCCTGAGAAGCAGCTGAAGTGCCGACGTCAGCGGTGCCGTTCTAAACCACTCCATGGTAAGAATGGCGATACCGGCACAAGAGATAATACCCTGGACAACGCCGAAGACAATGAAGACCCCACAGACCCAGCCATGAAGCAGGACGAGCGGGGAGATGGCGAACACAGTCCGGGGCTGCTCTCCGATCGCAGCGGTGCCAAAGACACCACTTATTAACCTGTCTGCGAAGAACAGGACAGTCTGGATGACGACGCATTCATCATCCCTGATACACAAGTGGAACGAGAACGCCTCCAGCAGAGACTTATCGTCACTGCAAGGAGCTTGAAGAAGCAGAAGCAATGGCTTAAAGCCGCACAAGATACACTCAATGATAGATGGAACGAAGTGCTCGACACTGAGGAAAAATACGGCGGTAATCGCCAAAGAAAGAGCTATCCCAAACGTAAACTGCTGCTCAAATTCGACGTCGAGGCTATAGTGCCCATACCGCCGAATAACTGTACGGCCGACCAACCGGACCGACGACCTCATGGTCGAGACAGAGTAGGTAATAATGCCGCACACAAATCCGCACCCCTGCTCCATAAAGAAAGGGAGGTAGCAACCCAGAACCAGCAACATGATTTACGTGAAGACCTGGACAAAAGGGCTGGCATAACAAGGTCCATCTATCACTACTACGGAAAAGCCTAGCAGCAGCGCGGGTTTTAGGCCTATCAGTAGCGCGGGCAGGAGCGCTACTGCTACGGCGCTACAGCTAAATCTTAGCAGTAGCGTGCCTGGACCCACGCTACTGCTAAATTGACTTAGTAGTAGAGCTGCTCCATAGGAGCGCTACTGGTAATTAGCAGTAGCGCTTCTCCTTGCCCGTTCTACTACTATTATTTAGTATTTTATTTCTTTTTTATTTCATGTTGTATTCATACACCTTTACACAAGTTTTCATACAACAGGAATTTAGATTGTTTTTACATCATAATGAGTTATTACATCACAGGGTGAAAGAGACTAGTTTCAAGTGGATGTCCATCCACTTGAAAGTAATCCGCGCTTCTTTCACCCAATGATATAATAATATCATCATCAACATCATATCATTAACAACTTATCATCATAATACATCATTGTCATACAACACCTCCTCAAGATCATCGTTTTCATCAATGACATCACATAGCAAATTGGTCACAAGTCGTAATCACAAGTACTCCTCATTATCAACTCTAACACAGTACCACATAATAAACATATTGTACCTCATAGGACCTACTACATTCTCTTAGAACCTACTACATTTTCTAAGGTAAAATAGCAAAAAACAAGAACCTCCTTGCGAATGTCCATATAGCCCCTGACTCTCCAAGAACCTCCTTACTTTTTTATGTCCATGTACTGATGTATCCCATACTATCTGTAGCCTAATAATTTTGCATATTGTGTCGATACTCCTTTTTTTAGGGGGTCAATACTACTTGCTGGGATGACTTACAGTAGCAATTCCCATCAAACGAGCGACTGTTATTCAATGAGAAAACAGAACAACGCCACACCACTGATGCCATGGCCTAGACCTGAAACCACTGGACTATAATCACACAAGGCATACCATCAGATTATAAACCATTCACAGTAAAATATGGACTCCATATAGCCCCTGACTGTCCATTATGGAGAATGGAGATTATCCTGTCTCCAATTCTTGCCTTTCGCTGAATGTTACTTCCAAGAACCTCCTTGCGAATGTCCAAACATTTTTTCCATTCTTTGATGAGCACGTGTTCACTGGTTTTAGAAATCCGATATGCACAGGTGAGCTCCCTAGATTTACCTGGCAGTATGTTCAGAACTGTAAGGCGACCATTCAGATACATCAGATGAGGCACACAATCCATCAGGAGTTTCTGTTGAAAAACATAGTACTAACTTCGTAGTTAGCAATGATGTACTAGTTTTAGAAGTATGCAAAAGATGCACGGATGTCGTAATAGTAAAAATCTTACCAGGGTATCTCCAGAGAAGTTACTGTGGTTCAACACGTGCACTAATGGCACGCATTCACCATAATTTGGAGGTGTTCGATAATAGTTATTGTAATCCTCAAGAAGAGTACAAAATGTGATCAGATGATTTTTCTCCTTATAAGTTAATTCAGAGCCATCGGTGTAGTGGGTTTTGTCTACCATCTTTCGCACAGTCTTTGAATAATAAAAATAAGCTATCAATGGAAATAAGATGTCAACTATTTTGAAATAAACAATATAAATTAGTTAATAACTATGTTTGAGAAACTCACATAGTGGTACAATCGGAAGCGTATCAACAAGGACCCAAATGTCCATATTGTCTTGCTCGATGTCAGGATCACCAAGATCCATGGTGATAATCATACCCTCATAAACAACTTACATTTTGCAAAGTGCTTCCCAATTTTGGCAACCAAAATGCGTTACGCTCTGAGCATTGCACATATTTACTTCAAAATCCATATCATGATGGGTCCTTAGGTGTATTTTCTTTGTTTCAAAATTTTCATGGTCTTCAAAACCCATCCTCTCCAAGACATAGCGTCTGTCATGGCATGGGATAAGCTAGTCGAATTGTAAAATAAGAAAATTAGACGTTGAAATAGTTGAAGTCATGCTTAAATACGAAAAAAACACTTGTCGTTGTTGCGTACCGTTCCAACATCGAAGGTCTCCTCGAGCTTAATGCTGAAGCGCCGATCTTCGTCCAGCTCAATGAACCTGTCGCACATACCTCGATCGTCGTGGCACCAGCTGCACTCCCCTGGGAGACTGTCGTCGTCCGAGTACGACATTTCCGACATTCATAATTCAAAGATTAAACTTGTACATACTCTAGCACAAGTCATGCTAGAATTCATGGAAAAATCCGGCACGACCTTTGCTAAAAAAGGACATATCGAGCGCCTGAAATTTGTCGGAACGGAAATTAATGAAGACTCCGGCAAAACATAGGCCAGTCGGAGGTGTAACCTGAACATGACCGGCCACTTGGGCAACCACAAATCCTATATGAGCAACACAAGATATACATGGAGATTTGGCAGGTCTCACCTCGAAGTCGGAGGGGTCGGTGACAGGGACGACGGCGGGGATGATGGAGGGGCTCCTTGATTTCTGCAAAAGCAAAAACCCTATAAGTTATCACTAATACATCCCGAATAATTGCTTAAACTAAAAAAATAACAACAAATATGACATGTTCAACTAGTTCTATTAATTCAACTAGTTCTTACTAAATATAAACTTACTATAAATAGAAGAAAAAAACTAGTTCTTTCTAAAAATAAAGCAGTTCAACTAGTTATATTAATTTACTTACTAAACTAGTTCAACTAAAACTAAACTAGTTCAACTAGTTTATTAATTTACTTACTAAAAATACATTAGTTCTATTAATTCAACTAGTTCAACTAGTTTATTAATTTACTTACTAAACTAGTTCAACTAAAACTAAACTAGTTCAACTACTAAAAATCATTATCTATGAACCCTAAATTAACATATACTACTACTCAAAAACATCCAGTACTAACTAATTAAGCAGAGAGAAAGGGGGTGGGGAGGGGTGGGGGGCTTACAGAGAGGGGAGAGACGGTGGCAGGGAGGTGCTCGGCAATGGAGACGTAGGAGCGGCGAGGGCGGGCTCGGGATAGGGAGGCGGCGGTGCTGGGCGGGCTCGGGCGGAGGCGGTGAGGTCGACGGCGGCGGCGACGGTGAGGTCGAGAGCGGCGGCGGGCGGCGGTGCTGAGGTTGAGGGCGGGCGACGGCGGTGAGGGCAGGCTTGGGCAGCGGCGACAAAGGAGTAGGGGAAAGGGGGGAATGGAGGACTTAGCCAAATTTTGAGCCGGGGCGGGTGGTTAATTCAGAAGTAGCAGTAGCGCGTTCCAGAAAGCGCGCTACTGCTACGCTAGCTACAACGCGTTCTGGTATACACGCTACTGCTACTCCTTTCTCTTTTTTCCCTTTTTCATTTATTTTTCTTCACATTTTATTTTTTTTCCTTTCACCTTATTCTATTTCTTTCATTTTCAATTACCTTTCTATTTGCTTTCCATTTAATTTTATATCGTTTAGCAGTAGCGTGTTTAGAAGAAAACGCGCTGCTACAATGTAAGTAGCGGTAGCGCTGTTCTATATGGATCGCTACTACTATGTGTATCCTATCGGCTAAACCGTGGGAATTACAGTGCTAGCGCTTGTTTCCAGACATGCGCTACTGCTAACTTTTGAGCTATAGCGCGCTTTGCGTGAACGCGCTACTACAAATTAGCAGTAGCGCCCTATTTTAACCGATGCTACTGATATACCTCTGTGTATAGGCTTTTCCCTCGTAGTGTATGGATCTCGAGAATGTGCTCCCACGCAGGATCATGACCATCAAAACAAATATGTCGGTCGCTCTCTAGTTCAGAACCAACACCGGACAATACAACCATCTGACTCATGCCACAGCATAACCAAATACAGGGGCGCTGCGCACCCCCTGTGCTTCACTGATAACGTGCTGGATTATAAATTTCTAGAAGGGTTTAGACCCATAAACATCAAGGCATACAACGGAACAACAGAACCCGCAAACCCGTAAAACTCTCCTTTGGCACGCATAACATTTGTAAGCTCAAATAGACAATCACCATACTTATGATCATTGGAATTCATCTTACTCAAGGCAATAGACTTATGAGGAATTTCATCTAGATTTTGCAAGGAATAATTTGGAAAACGATCCTCAAGAAATTTCCATATGGTGTAGGCACATTCAAGAGTAGGCAAGCAACCAATCAAGTTTCTAGGCAAACCTCTAGTGATAAGATTAATAGTTCTAAGATTGTGAATCATGTCAATGGACTCATCAAGGGCTGGATGCATAGGATCAACATGAGGTGCACAAGGGCTAGTAATGTACTTGTTCAATTGATATTCATTTAAAATCACAAGCATCTCATTTTTTCCACTCATGAAAATACTCTCCATCAAGTATAGGCACTCTATGTCTAAGACTCCCCAAAGTAGACGCATCCATTTTCCTCCAATTATGATTAAACCAAAGCAATGGAGACCAAGGCTCTGATAGCAATTGAAAGGATCGAGAAGAGGTGTCTAGAGGTGGGGTGATTAGACACTCAACACACAAAGTTGACAGTTTTTAATCTCTTTAAGTTAAAGTGGAGATTTGGCACAAGTTTAACCATTCACAACACAAATCAAGCAAGCATGCAAAGAGTATATGAGAAGCGGAAAGTAAAGCATGCAACTTGCAAGAAAGTAAGGGGATGGGATTGGAGTGTGCAAACGCAATTGGAGACACGGATGTTTTTGGCGTGGTTCCGATAGGTGGTGCTATCGTACATCCATGTTGATAGAGACTTCAACCCACGAAGGGTAACGGCTGCGCGAGTCCATGGAGGGCTCCTCCCATGAAGGGTCCATGAAGAAGCAACCTTGTCTATCACACCATGGTCGTCTCCCACGAAGGACTTGCCTCACTAGGGTAGATCTTCACGAAGTAGGCGATCTCCTTGCCCTTACAAACTCCTTGATTCAACTCCACAATCCTAACGGAGGCTCCCAAGTGACACCTAACCAATCTAGGAGACACCACTCTCCAAAAGGTAATAGATGGTGTGTTGATGATGAACTCCTTGCTCTTGTGCTTCAAATGATAGTCTCCCCAACACTCAACTCTCTCTCACAGTATTTGGATTTAGTGGAAAGAAGATTTGAGTGGAAAGCAACTTGGGGAAGGCTAGAGATCAAGATTTGTGTGGTAGGTGAGGGAGTCCTGGATAAGGGGGTATCCGGACAGCCAGACTATATACTTTGGTCGGAGTGTTGGACTATGAAGATACAAGATTGAAGACTTCGTCCCGTGTCCGGATGGGACTCTACTTTGCGTGAAAGGCAAGCTTGGCGATTCGGATGATAGCTCTCCTTCTCTGTAACCGACTCTATGTAACCCTAGCCCCCTCCGGTGTCTATATAAACCGGAGGGTTTTGTCTGTAGGACAAGAACAATCATAATCATACGCTAGGTCCTAGAGTTTAGCCTCTACGATCTTGTGGTAGATCAACACTTTAATAATCATATCATCAAGATCAATCAAGCAAGAAGTAGGGTATTACCTCCATCGAGAGGGCCCGAACCTGGGTAAACATCGTGTCCCCAGTCTCCTGTTACCATTAGCCTTAGACGCATAGTTCGGGACCCCCTACCCGATATCCGCCGGTTTTGACACCGACATTGGTGCTTTCATTGAGAGTTCCTCTGTCTAGTCACTATAAGGCTTGATGGATCCTTCAATCATCAACAACCACACGGTCCAGGGTGAAACCTTTCTCCCCAGACAGATCTTCGTGTTCGGCTCCTTCGCACTGCGGCCCAACTCGTTTGGCCATCGGGACCAGATCGACAGCTACGCCCCTGGCCATTAGGTCAGGTTCGGAAACTTGAATTACACGGTCGATATCCGCGGAGACTTGATCTTCGACGGATTCGGGCCTATGCCAGGAGCGCCGAACAGTCACGACAAGAACGAGTTAGATCTGATGTCGGACAGTATTCGGGATATTGCACGTGCAACAGCTCCAGACCTAAATCTGGGGCAGATTGCGTCATCCAAGGACGGGTGGATGGACCCTGCCACGGAGGCCGCACACTTTTCGGCGGTAGAGCCGAACACGGATTCCATTGTTAAGGAAATCTCTATCACCGGACCCCTGGACTTGTGTCCGGATGTGGGTTCCGAACCGAGCGCACCTAGGCCCATCGAGTCCGATTGGGCTCCGGTAATGGAGTTCACCACTTCGGATATCTTTCAGCACTCCCCCTTCGGCGATGTGCTGAATTCACTGAGGTCTCTCTCTTTGTCAGCAGACTCTTGGTCGAACTATGTTCGGCTCGAGTGGGAAGCAGGTGACAAAATTCATTACCCACCCACCACCCACTTCCTTGCCACTGTCGATGATTTAACCAATGTGCTTGACTTTGACTCGGAGGACATTGACGGTATGGACGACGATGTAGGAGACGAACAGGAACCACCGCCCACAGGGCGCTGGACAGCCACCTCCTCATACGATATATATATGGTGGACACTCCCAAAGAAAACAATGGCGATGACGCAATAAAGGATAATCCCTTAGGATAACAATCAAAGCCTGGGCGTCATCGGCGCTGCTCTAAGCCCCGCCACAGCAATACCGGCACAGGAGAAAAAACAATCCGGATGGTGCCGAAGAGGAATACAATCCTGATCAGCCTACCTTCAAGCACGCCGAATAGGAATGCGGGCAGGATAGCCCAGATGAAAAGGCGACAGACGGATACTTGGAGGATGACAATTATATGCCTCCCTCCGAAGACGAGGTGAGCCTCGGCGACGATGAATTCGGCATTCTTGAGGATCCCATAGAGCAGGAGCGCTTCAACTGTCGTCTTATAGCCACTGCAAGAAGCCTGAAAAAGAAGCAGCAGTAGCTACAAGCTGATCAAGATCTGCTCACAGACAAATGGACCGAGGTCCTGGCGGCCGAGGAATACGGACTCGAGTGCCCCACCAAAGGCTACCCAAAGCACAAGTTGCTACGTCAACTCGTGGAGGAGGTCGTAGAGCCTACACTACCAGCACAGGACGAGGCTGACCGGCCACCTTGTGGCTGAGATAAAACGGCATATCAGCCCAAATACCAGCCCGCACCCCTACGCCAATTCACTACGGCCCGGGGCAACACACAGGACCTGCGAGAGATATTGGAAAACAAAGCAGGACAGCCAAGATCGAACTACGAATCGCGGGGGCGCGCCCCAACACATGACGATGACCGTCATGCTGGATACACTAACAACAAGTCCGGCTGGGCCGAACATAACCGGCCAGACTTAGTCGCACTGCGTAGCGACAAAGCCCGGCACAGAGGCATCGCACACCCCCTCTGCTTCACCGATGAGGCAATGGATCATGAATTCCCAGAAGGGTTTAAACCCGTAAACATCGAATCATACGATGGTACAATAGACCCCGTGGTATGGATCGAAGACTTCCTTCTCCACATTCGCATGGCCCACGGTGATGACCTACACGCCATCAAGTATCTTCCCCTTAAACTCAAAGGACCGGCCCGACACTGGCTGAATAGCCTGCCGGCAAACTCCATTGGCAGTTGGGAAGACCTGGAGGACGCGTTCCTCGACAACTTCCAAGGCACCTACGTGCGACCACCGAATGCTGATGACTTAAGTCACATTACCCAACAGCCCGAAGAGTCGGCCAGGAAATTCTGGACTCGGTTCCTAACTAAAAAGAACCAAATTGTCAACTGTCCATATGCCGAAGCCCTTGCGGCCTTTAAGCATAATATCCGCAATGAGTGGCTCGCCCGACACCTCGGCCAAGAAAAACTGAAGTCCATGGTGGCCCTCACGACACTCATGACCCGCTTTTGCGCGGGCGAGGACAGCTAGCTGGCTCATAGTAGCACCACGCCAAGAAATTCCAGAAATTCAGATGTCCGCGACAGTAAGGGCAAGCCACGACGCAATAGGCATAAGCATCGTAATAATGGCGACAACGCTGAAGACACGGCAGTCAATGCCGGATTCCGTGGCTCAAAATCCGGTCAGTGGAAAAAGCTGTTCAAAAGGAACAACCCAGGATCGTCCGGTCTGGACCGCATACTCGACCGCTCGTGCCAAATTCATGGCACCCCTGATAAGCCAGCCAACCACACTAACAGAGATTGCTGGGTGTTCAAATAGGCCAGCAAGCTAAATACCGAAGACAAGGACAAGGGGCCTGATACGTCTCCAACGTATCTATAATTTTTGATTGCTCAATGCTACTTTATCTACTGTTTTAGGCAATATTGGGCTTTATTTTCCACTTTTATATTATTTTTGGGACTAACCTATTAACCGGAGGCCCAGCCCAGATTTGTTGTTTTATGCCTATTTCAGTGTTTCGAGGAAAAGGAATATCAGACGGAGTCAAAAGGGAACGAAATCAACTGGAGAAGTTATTTTTGGAAGGAAAGCCACCAGATAGACTTGGACTCTACGTCAGAAGATACGGGAGCTGGCCACGAGGGTGGGGGCGTGCCCACCCCCTAGGGCGCGCCCCCCTGCCTCATGGGGCCCCCGAAGCTCCACCGATGTACCCCTTGCACCCATATATACCTACGTACCCTAAAACTTCCAGAACAGAAGATAGATCGGGAGTTCCGCCGCCGCAAGCCTCTGTAGCCACCAAACACCTCTCGGGAACCCTTCAGGCACCCTGCCGGAGGGGGAACCCATTACCGGTGGCCATCTTCATCATCCTGGCCCTATCCATGACGAGGAGGGAGTAGTTCACCCTCGAGGCTGAGGGTATGTACCAGTAGAGATGTGTTTGATCTCTCTCTCTCTCTCGTGTTCTCTCTCGTGTTCCCTCTATGGCATGATCTTGATGTTTCCCAAGCTTTGCTATTGTAGTTGGATCTTATGATGTTTCTCCCCCTCTACTCTCTTGTGATGAATTGAGTTTCCCCTTTGAAGTTATCTTATCAGATTGAGTCTTTTATGAGAACACTTGATGTATGTCTTGCGTGGGATAACCGTGGTGACAATGGGTTATTCTATTGATCCACTTGATGTATGTTTTGGTGATCAACTTGCAGGTTTCGTGACATTGGGAACCTATGCATAGGGGTTGGGACACGTTCTTGACTCTCCGGTAGTAGCTTTGGGGCACTCTTTGAAGCACTTTTATGTTGGTTGGATGAATCTGAGATTGTTTGATGCATATCGTATAATCATGCCCACACATACTTGAGGTGATAATGGAGTATCTAGGTGACATTAGGGTTTTGGTTGATTTGTGTCTTAAGGTGTTATTCTAGTACGAACTCTTTTATAAATCGATCCGAAAGAATAACTTTGAGGTGGTTTTGTACCCTACCATAATCTCTACGTTTGTTCTCCGCTATTAGTGGATTTCGAGTGACTCTTTGTTGCATGTTGAGGGCTTGTTATATGATCTATCTATGTTATTATTGTTGAGAGAACTTGCACTAGTGAAAGTATGAACCCTAGGCCTTGTTTCCTATCATTGCAATACCGTTTACGCTCACTTTTATCATTAGTTACCTTGCTGTTTTTATATTTTCAGATTCCAAAAACATATATCTACCATCCATATTGCACTTGTATTACCATCTCTTCGCCGAACTAGTGCACCTATACAATTTGCCATTGTATTGGGTGTGTTGGGGACACAAGAGACTCTTTGTTATTTGGTTGCAGGGTTGTTTGAGACAGACCATCTTCATCCTACGCCTCCTACAGATTGATAAACCTTAGGTCATCCACTTGAGGGAAATTGGCTACTGTCCTACAAACCTGTGCACTTGCAGTCCCAACAACGTCTACAAGGAGAAGGTTGCATAGTAGACATCAAGCAGTTTCTGGCGCCGTTGCCGGGGAGGTTAGCGCTTGAAGGTATATCTTTAGATCTTGCAATCGAATCTTTTTGTTTCTTGTTTTAGCACTTGTTTAGTTTATAAAAGAAAACTACCAAAAAAATGGAGTTAAGTTTGTCTCATACGCTTCATCTTTTTAATATCTTTCGTGAGAATGATGGAAAGGAAAATTGTGCTCAAGTGCTAAAAGAAGAATTACATAGAATGCTTGGCATAAAATATGTGAATGATGAGAATGATTGCAATGTTGTTAGTATGAATTCCCTGAATACCCATGATGCTAATGATATGCAAAGCCACAAGCTTGGGGAAGCTATGTTTGATGGAGATGATATTTTTTGTCCCCCAAGCTTTGATGAGCAAATTTACTATGATGAAAGCATGCCTCCTACCTATGATGATTATTGTGATGACACGTATGCTTTAAAGAATAATGATAACCATGAAACGTGTCATCTTGATCTTAATTTTCAATCACATGATAGTTATTTTGTTGAGTTTGCTCCCACTACTATTCATGAGAAGAAATTTGCATATGTCGAGAGTAGTAAATCTTCTATGCTTGTAGATCATGAAAAGAATGCTTTAGGTGATGGTTATATTGTTGAATTCATTCATGATGCTACTGAAAATTATTATGAGAGAGGAACATATGCTTGTAGGAATTGCAATAATATCAAGTTTCCTCCCTATGTGCTTAAATTCTTGAAGCTATGCTTGTGTTACCTTCCTATGCTAGTTTATTATTGTTCCCATAAATTGTTTGCTCACAAAATCCCTATGCATAGGAAGTGGGTCAAACTTAAATGTGCTAGTCATATTTCTTCATGATGCTCCCATTATGTTTCAATTCTTATCTTTTATGTGAGCATCATTGTCATCATCATGCCTAGCTAGAAAGGCATTAAAGAAAAGCGCTTGTTGGGAGACAACCCAATATTTATCGTTACTGTTTTTGTGTGTCCACATGATTATGCTACTGTAGTAATCATGTTTTATAGCTTTTGTTTCAATAAAGTGCCAAGTAGAACCTTTGGGAAGACTTGGGTGAAGTTTATATGATCTTGCTGTGAAAAACAGAAACTTTAGCGCTCACGAGAATAGCTGTCATTTTTTACTGGAGAGTGCTTTTAGGTTGATTATTTTTGCAGATGATTAATAGACAAATTCCTCAGGTCCAACAACATATTTCAAAATTTTTGGGGTTCCAGAAGTATACGTTTGATACAGATTACTACAGACTGTTCTGTTGTTGACATATTCTGTTTTCAATGTGTTGTTTGCCTATTTAGATGCATCTATGAGTAGTATCGGAGGGTATGAACCATAAAGAAGTTAGAATACAGTAGGTTTTACACCAATATGAATTTATAATGAGTTCACTACAGTACCTAAGTGGTGATTTATTTTCTTATACAAACGGAGCTTACGAGTTTTGTGTTGAGTTTTGTGTGGTTGAAGTTTTCAAGTTTTGGGTAAATATTCGATGGACTATGGAATAAGGAGTGGCAAGAGCCTAAGCTTGGGGATGCCCAAGGCACCTCAAGGTAATATTCAAGGACAACCAAGAGCCTAAGCTTGGGGATGCCCCAGAAGGCATCCCCTCTTTCTTCTTCGTTCATCGGTAACTTTACTTGGAGCTATATTTTTATTCGCCACAGGATATGTGTTTTGCTTGGAGCGTCATTTTATTTTGTTAGTTTTTGCTTTATGTTAGTTAGAGTAACGTATTGCATCTTTAGTTTCAATAAAAAAAGTCAAGGATAGCCTTTGCCATGTTTATTTTGCTTGTATACATGTTGCTGTTTGAAAACAGAAAGTTTACCGCTGTTGAAAAAATTCCCTAGAAAAGTAAGAGAATGGTATAACGTTGAATCTTTTTGCATATTAAGCTCTGATAAATTTATTACAGTGGTAATTTTAGTTCATAATTTTTGGAGTCATCGAAGTATTGATACTCTTGCATTCTTTACAGACTGTACTGTTTTGTCAGATTGCAGTTACGGTTGCATTGTTTGCATATGTTTGCTTGTTTAATGATTCTATTTGAGGATAGGAGTATTAAATGTACAGAGGCATTTAGTATGCAATGTTGAATAATAATTTTAGTTATTTGTTACAGTAGAAAATGATAAGGTTTTGCATTGGTTTATCCTAACCTATCTCACGAGTTCTTGGTGAGTTTGTTGTGAATGAAGCTTTTGATAAAAAGAGAAACCATGATAAGAGAGGAATTAAGGAGACACAAAAGTTCAACCTTGGGGATGCCCAAGGCACCCCAAGATAATATTTCAAGAAGTCTCAAGCATCTAAGCTTGGGGATGCCCCGGTAGGCATCCCACCTTTCTTCTTCAACAACTATCGGTTAATATCGGTTGAGCCTAAGTTTTTGCTTCTTCACATGAGTTTTGCTATCCTTGCAATGTCATTTTATTTTGTTTTTCTTGCTGCTTGAATACAATACCAAGATCTGAAATTCTTAAATGAGAGAGAGTCTTCGCATAGTTGCATAATTATTCGACTACTCATTGATCTTCACTTATATCTTTCAGAGTAGTTTGTCAGTTGCTCTAGTACTTCACTTATATCTTTTAGAGCACAATGGTGGTTTTATTTTGAAGAAACAGATGAACTCTCATGCTTCACTTATATTATTTTGAGAGTCTTTACCAGCATGGTAATTTACTTAACATTAATATACTTGGTATTCAAGATATGTGAAACTTTCTTTTGAGTGCGTTGAATACTAAGATAAGTTTGATGCTTGATAATTGTTTTGAGATATGGAGGTGATAATATCAAAGTGATGCTAGTTGGGTGATTATGAATTTAAAGAATGCTTGTGTTGAAGTTTGTGATTCCCGTAGCATGCACGTATGGTGAACCGCTTTGTGATGAAGTTGGAGAACAATTTTATTTATTGATTGTCTTCCTTATGAGTGGTGGTCGGGGACGAGCGATGGTCTTTTTCTACCAATCTATCCCCCTAGGGGCATGCGCGTAGTGCTTTGGTTTTTGATGACTTCTAAACTTTTGCAACAAGTGCATGAGTTCTTTTGATTAATGTTGAGTCCATGGATTATACGCACCCTTTCACCCTTCCACCATTGCTAGCCTCTCTAATACCGCGCACTTTTTGCCGATATCATACACCCACCATATATCTTCCTCAAAACAGCCACCATACCTACCTATTATGGCATTTCCATAGCCATTCCGAGATATTGCCATGCAACTTTCCACTGTTCCGTTCATATGACACAAATTACTTTTGTCATATTGCTTTTTGCATGAACATGTAGTTGACATTGTATTTGTGGCAAAGCCACCGTTCATAATTCTTTCATACATGTCACTCTTGATTCATTGCATATCCCGGTGCACCGCCGGAGGCATTCATATAGAGTCATATTCTGTTCTAAGTATCGAGTTGTAATTATTGAGTTGTAAGAAAAATAAAAGTGTGCTGATCTTCATTAGAGCATTGTCCCAGTGAGGAAAGGATGATGGAGACTATGATTCCGCCATAAGTCGGGATGAGACTCCGAACGAAAAAAAAGAGGCCATAAAAAAAGAGAAAAGGCCCCAAAAAATGAGAGAAAAAGAGAGAAGGGACGATGCTACTATCCTTTTACCACACTTGTGCTTCAAAGTAGCACCGTGATCTTCATGATAGAGAGTCTCATATGTTGTCACTTTCATATACTAGTGGGAATTTTTCGTTATAGAACTTGGCTTGTATATTCCAATGATGGGCTTCCTCAAAAGTGCCCTAGGTCTACGTGAGCGAGCAAGTTGGATGCACACCCACTTAGTTTCTTTTGTTGAGCTTTCATATATTTATAGCTCTAGTGCATCCGTTGCATGGAAATCCCTACTCACTCACATTGATATCTATTAATGGGCATCTCCATAGCCCATTGATACGCCTAATTGATGTGAGACTATCTTCCTTTTTTGTCTTCTCACAACCACCATTCTATTCCACATATAGTGATATGTCCATGGCTCACGCTCATGTATTGCGTGAAAGTTGAAAGAGTTTGAGATTATTAAAGTATGAAACAATTGCTTGACTTGTCATCGGGGTTGTGCATGATTAAATACTTTGTGTGATGAAGATAGAGCAACAGCCAGACCATATGATTTTGTAGGGATAACTTTCTTTAGCCATGCTATTTTGAGAAGACATGATTGCTTTGATTAGTATGCTTGAAGTATTATTACTTTTATGTCAATATGAACTTTTGTCTTGAATGTTTCGGATCTGAATATTCATACTACAATTAAGAAGATTTACATTGAAATTATGCCAAAGTATCACTCCGCATCAAAAATTCTCTTTTTATCATTTACCTACTCCAGGACGAGCAGGAATTAAGCTTGGGGATGCTTGATACGTCTGCAACATATCTATAATTTTTGATTGCTCCATGCTACTTTATCTACTATTTTAGGCAATATTGGGCTTTATTTTCCACTTTTATATTATTTTTGGGACTAACCTATTAACCGGAGGCCCAACCTAGATTTGCTGTTTTATGCCTATTTCAGTGTTTCGAGGAAAAGGAATATCAGACGGAGTCAAAAGGGAACGAAATCAACTGGAGAAGTTATTTTTGGAAGGAAAGCCACCAGATAGACTTGGCCTCTACGTCAGAAGATACGGGAGCTGGCCACGAGGGTGGGGGCGCGCCCCCTGCCTCCTGGGGGCCCCGAATCTCCACCGTCATACCCCTTGCACCCATATATACCTACGTACCCTAAAACTTCCAGAACAGAAGATAGATCGGGAGTTCCGCCACCGCAAGCCTCTTTAGCCACAAAAAACCTCTCGGGAGCCCTTCCCGGCACCCTGCCGGAGGGGGGAACTCATCACCGGTGGCCATCTTCATCATCCCGGCGGTATCCATGACGAGGAGGGAGTAGTTCACCCTCGGGGCTGAGGGTATGTACCAGTTGCTATGTGTTTGATCTCTCTCTCTTGTGTTCTCTCTCATGTTCCCTCTATGGCACGATCTTGATGTATCCCGAGCTTTGCTATTGTAGTTGGATCTTATGATGTTTCTCCCCCTCTACTCTCTTGGGATGAATTGAGTTACCCTTTGAAGTTATCTTATCGGATTGAGTCTTTTATGAGAACACTTGATGTATGTCTTGCGTGGGATAACCGTGGTGACAATGGGTTACTCTATTGATCCACTTGATGTATGTTTTGGTGATCAACTTGCGGGTTTCGTGACATTGGGAACCTATGCATAGGGGTTGGCACACGTTCTTGACTCTCCGGTAGTAGCTTTGGGGCACTCTTTGAAGTACTTTTATGTTGGTTGGATGAATCTGAGATTGTGTGAGGCATATCGTATAATGATGCCCACGGATACTTGAGGTGACAATGGAGTATCTAGGTGACATTAGAGTTTTAGTTGATTTGTGTCTTAAGGAGTTATTATAGTACGAACTCTTTTATAGATCGATCCAAAAGAATAACTTTGAGGTGGTTTTGTACCCTACCATAATCTCTACGTTTGTTCTCCGCTATTAGTGGCTTTGGAGTGACTCTTTGTTGCATGTTGAGGGCTTGTTATATGATCTATCTATGTTATTATTGTTGAGAGAACTTGCACTAGTGAAAGTATGAACCCTAGGCCTTGTTTCCTATCATTGCAATACCGTTTACGCTCACTTTTATCATTAGTTACCTTGCTGTTTTTATATTTTCAGATTACAAAGACCTATATCTACCATCCATATTGCACTTGTATTACCATCTCTTCGCCGAACTAGTGCACCTATACAATTTGCCATTGTATTGGGTGTGTTGGGGACACAAGAGACTCTTTGTTATTTGGTTGCAGGGTTGTTTGAGAGAGACCATCTTCATCCTACGCCTCCTACGGATTGATAAACCTTAGGTCATCCACTTGAGGGAAATTGGCTACTGTCCTACAAACTTGTGCACTTGCAGGCCCAACAACGTCTACAAGGAGAAGGTTGCGTAGTAGACATCAGGGCTGCACAGCTACGATGACGAGGAGCCCCGGCGTCCGAACACTGGGGGACAAAAGAAATTCCCTCCCGAGGTAAAAACAGTAAACATGATCTATGCCACCCACATTCCCAAATGGGAACGAAAGCGTGCACTGAGGGACATCTATGCGATGGAGCCAGTCACACCAAAGTTCAACCCATGGTCATCCTGTTCGATCACTTTCGATCGTAGGGACCACCCTACCAGCATCCGTCACGGCGATTCAGCCACGTTGGTCCTTGACCCAATCATCGACGGATTCCACCTCACGCGAGTGCTCATGGACGGTGGCAGCAGCCTGAACCTGCTTTATCAGGACACAGTGCGCAAAATGGGCATCGATCCCTCAAGGAACAAATCCACCAAAACCACCTTCAAAGGTGTAATTCCAGGGGTAGAGGCCCGCTGTACGGGCTCAATAACACTGGAAGTGATCTTCGGATCTCCGGATAACTTCCACAGCGAGGAGTTAATCTTCGATATCGTCCCTTTCCGTAGTGGCTATCATGCACTACTTGGACGAACCGCGTTCGCTCGATTCAACGCGGTACCTCACTATGCATACCTTAAGCTCGAGATGCCAGGACCTCGCGGGGTTATAATAGTTAATGGAAACACAGACCGCTCCCTTCGGATGGAAGAGAACACTGCGGCCCTCGCGGCAGAAGTGCAAAACAGCCTTCTTCGGCAGACAGCTAATTCTGCAATGACAAACCCAAACACCGTGAAGCGAGTCCGGAGCACCCTGCAACAGGATTGTCAGGCACGCCAAGAGCTCTATTAGCAATTAGGCCTCCGCCCCAGCCCCATTCAGGCGGCATTCGTGCCACGAGTACACAACTACGCACTCAACATACCATGGGCATAGGTGGAGGCGAGACGACGATGCGGCCCACAGAGCGGTTCAACCGCCACGAGACCCGCATACCTTTTTTTTCAGGACCCTACTTTCGGGCAGCCCCTTTAGAGAGCGTGATAATTGGACTCATCACAGGAGGGAAAACCAAGGAGGCGAGAGGCTTTGCGCACAAGGGAATACTCAGGTGGTCTCTGACTAATGATCGTTATACCTGTTTTACATACCCGCACGTAGCTAGCCCTTGGATAGGACATGTCAAATAGTCCTATTTTTTCTGCTTAGCGCATTAGTTGTACACATACGCTTTGACATATTATTTAAATAACATCGGGAAACAATATACAGCGTCAACTTGTTGTTTCTATCTTCATGGTTTCCCTTGAAATGTTTATTTCATATTGCATCCGTACATTTTGGTACGTTCAGTTTGCCAGGGGCTTCTTACTGTGCCCCATATTACGGCAAGACAAGTCCGAACACTTTCGACAGTGCGGCACCCCGAACTTATAGCATTATATGCATCAACTCCGAATCATGTCTTGGGTCAATAGCTGGGTTAGACCGGCTCCCTTGTTTTGGTACCTTACGTTCCGTTATATCGGCTAAGGTAGCGCAGGGAGAACTACTGCGATTGTGTCCCGGTTCTTCTGGACGAGCACCTCAGTAGAGAAAGCCAAAAACTGGCTGTCATGATGCGGCGAGAGCAGGTCGCTATTCGAGAGGTCCAAAATTCTTAAAGATTTTATCCGCTTCAGGCGAGGAATCGTCCTTCTCCGATTTAGGAGTGTATAGCGCCCCAATTCGGCTTTCCGAATACTAGGGGCTTCGCTGAAATTTAAAATTATAGACTTCTATGGCTAAGTGAGAGTTATAAAGTTGCATAGTCCGATTGCCTTGTTCGCTGCGCTGAACACCTCCTTAAAGGACAAAAAAATTGGATAAAGAGTGTTTGGGTTTTCCACGAACACCCCAGTACTAGTTACACGGGGGCAGAAGCCGACGACTGGCCTACTTTCAAAAACTTATAAACGGCCGCACAGAAGGTAATATTTTACATCAACAAAGTGTCATATAAGCGCAAACAAACTCGTTTTCATATTGCATAAACAACACGAGTACATTCACTCAAAGATTATGTCTTTCGTACATTCATTGGCCACGAGGCGAGCACCTTTCATAACACCATCATAATACTTCTCGGGGTAGCGATGCGCCTTACCCTCCGGCGGTCCTTCCTTCACCAGCTTCTCTACATCCAGTTTGGCCCAATGCATCTTCGCACGGGCAAAGGCCCGGCGGGCACCCTCATTACAGACGGATTGTTTGATAACTTCAAGCCGGGGACAGGCACTTACCATCCGCTTTATCAGGCCAAAGTAGCTGTCGGGCAGGGTCTCGCCTGGCCACATCCGGACTATTAGGCCCTTCATGGCCATTTCGGCCGCCTTGTGGAGTTTGACCCATTGCTTCAGTTGGTCACTGAAGGGCATCGGGTGTTTGGCTCTGGCATACTAGGACCAGAACAACATCTCTGTTAAGCTCCCTTCCTCGACACGATAGAACTCCACGGCATCCGATATGCTGCGTGGCAGATCTGCGAATGCCCCTAGAGAGCTCCGAATTCGGTTAAGTAAAAAAAATGTTTCCTCCACATGCTTGCTTTGCATAATGAATCCCTTACCCGCCGCTATCTTCTTGGCCGCCTAGATTTCCTGGAGGGCCTTTTGGGCTCCGGCCTTGGCATCTTTCGCGCTCTTGAGGGCTTTGGCAAGCTCGAACACTTGCGTCTTGAAGTCATGCTCCAAGGACTTGAACCTTTTGCCGAACTCCTGGAGCTCTTGTTGTACCTCTCCCACCCGAGCATCTTGCTTTTCACGCTCAGTGTGCTCCGTGGCCGCTCTATTTTCGGCCTTGGATAGCGCTTTCTTCAGGGCCGCCACTTCGGTCGTGGCCCCTATTAAACAAATCATGATGCTTTTTGTTAGCATCACCAATTTTTTTCCCTCTACATACGGACGGGGTATCACTTACCTTTGTTCTCTTCGAGCTGCCCCTTCACGAGGTTGAGCTCTTCTTCGGCATGCTTCAGGTCCTGCTTGAGTCCATCGACCTCCGCCGTACGGGTGGCAGCGGCCAGCAGCAACGCCTGCTTATTAACATAGACAAGTATTGTTAGACTCCTGCAGTTTATAGTTGAACCTCCGTTTGGCTTTTCTTTCTGAACACCAAACAGAGTATCAGGGGCTACTGTTTATTGGGTGATATATTCTCACTCTTTTTCATTACTTACCTCAAAGCCTGTTAGTAGGCTGGTGCAGGCTTCGATCAATCCGCTTTTGGCGGACCGAACCTTCTCAATTACCGTACTCATAAGAGTACGGTGCTCTTTGTCAATAGAAGCGCCGCGAAGCACTTCCAGCAAATTCTCCAATGTCTCCGGCTGGATGGAGGTCATCGGCACGGCCGGGTCGCCCTCCTTAGCGAGGGGCTACCTACCTGAATCCGGAGCCTTTGGAGGCTCCAGCGCGGTAACCGGCTAGGAGCCAGACTTGTTGTGGCTCCCGTCTGCGTAATCCATGGGGATATTGCCCCCCATGTACCCGGCATCTGGGATTTCGCCTTGGGGCGTCTCCAGTATC
>NC_041383.1:45408046-45447527 GCF_002162155.2 Triticum dicoccoides
CGGTGTCATTCGCGGGTCATAGGGAGGTGGCCGTCGGGAGTGAATCGCTATTCATCTTCGACTCACTCAAGGACCCATCCGAAGAGGATACCCCGAGATCGGACCCGGTCGAACTGCATATACGTGTTCGAAGTTATTACAAAATATGAAGTTAAAGTCACATGAAAAGTATTACAGAGTGCGGATACTTACGACCTCGCCCGGGGCTTGCCCCTGGGCAGCCACTCCTCCTCGTTGTAGGCGGTGGTAGTGGAGTGATCTGGAAGGGCCGCCTTTCCCTTCTTCATTGTCCTGGCCTCCCCCTGTGGGGCGGCCTTTCTTTTCTTATCCTCCCCAATGCGGGGAGGGGGAATTTCTTCATGTTTCCCCCCGTCTCCGTGGGAGGAATCTGCCTCGCCGTCCTCGGACGATGAGTCTATTACGGCCTTGCACCAGAGACCCTTCCTGGTCCCCGCGGCCGCTTTCTTGGACCCTTCGGCCTCCTCGGACAAGGCGGCCTTCTTCCTCTTCTTTTCCTCCCCTTCGTGGCAGGAGTGCACCTCGTCGTCTTCGGACGAGGCGTCTGGCGCAACCTTGCGCCGGAGACCCTTCTTGTTCCCTGTGGCCTTCTTTTCGGCCTTCTTCTCCGGCACCTTGTAAGGTGCCGGAACCAGCATCTCCGTCAGGAGTGCGGTCGCTGGATCTTCCGGCAGTGGAGCAGGACAGTCGATCCGCTCCGTCGTCACCATGTACTCCTGTTTTGGATAAAACCATGGTGACTTAAAATCCTCCCATGAACATGCTGGGAAAAGTACATCTTATGATGATCCTGGGAACTTACCAGATTGGCGGGCCGTGTGGCGCTTAGTCCGCGGTCCTCGGAAATGGGAGGAGGTACTTCGGTGGTCTTGAACAGCACCTTCCAGACGTCCTTATGCGTCGTGTCGAAAAGCTCGCACAGCATCTGGTGTTCGGCCGGATCAAACTCCCACATATTGAATGCCCGTCTTTGGCATGGGAGGATCCGGTGGACAAGCATGACCTGGGCCACGTTGACGAGCTTGATCTTCTTCTCTATCATGTTCTTGATGCAGTTCTGCAGTCCGGTCAGCTCCGCAATTTCGCCCCAGGCCAGGCTCTTCTTTTCCCAGGAGGTGAGCCGCATGGGGATTCCGGATCAAAATTTGGGGCCGCCGCCCAGTTGGTGTCACGCGGCTCGGTGACGAAGGACCACCCTGATTGCCACCCTTTCACGAAGGAGCCGTCAAGCCATGTAACATTGGGCATTCTGCCCACCATGGCGCCTTCGCACTCCGCCTGTTGGCCGCTCACGAGCTTCGGCTTCACGCAGAATATTTGCAGCCACAGGCCGAAGTGGGGCTTGATGCGGAGTAAGGCCTCGCACACGACGATGAACGCCGAGATGTTGAGGATGAAATTTGGGGCTAGATCATGAAAATCTAGCCCATAGTAAAACATTAGCCCGCGGACGAACGGGTGAAGTGGAAATCCTAGTCCGCGGATGAAATGAGAGAGGAACACTACTCTCTCCCGAGACTTTCGAGCGGGGGTGATCTGTCCCTCCGCTGGCAGCCTGTGCGCGATGTTTGCGGCCAGGTATCCAGCCGCCCGAAGCTTGGTAATGTCCTCCTCCGTGACGGAGGAGGCCATCCACTTGCATCCCGCTCCAGACATGCTGCGAATGGTCCTACGGAGAAGGTGAGAACTTGGGCGCTGGGGCTCGAGAGTGCGAATGGATGAGCAAAGGAGGAATAAGGCGTGCATGAAAACGGGAGATCCTTCTCCCTTTATAAAGGCAGTGAAAAATGTGCGCCTCCCCACTTGCCTGTTGAAATCACGCATTTTCCAAGCGCCACGATTGATGGCACGATTGGGTTACCCATACCCGTATTGCTGTGGATCCCGCGATAAGGGGATACGATCTCTGCTTTGACGAGACATGCCAAGGAAACCGCCTCGCAATGTGTGCGGTAGCTGGTTGTAAAAAACGGTTCGAATAATGACCGGGCCATGGCGTGATGTCACGCTACGAAGAGTTGTCAGCATATTAGATTTGTGAATTATTGTTCTCTCTATAGTGGTATGGGAAATTTGTCTTGCAGAGACGGAGACGACTTATGTGTTAGAAAATTACTTTGAAGTATTCGGAGATGGAACCCGCCTTGCAATGTCGTAGACAATCTGCGCACCGGACTCATCGTCATTGAATCCTAGTTCAGGGGCTACTGTTGAGTCTTGGATAAGGGGGTATCCGGACAGCCGAACTATATACTTTGGCCGGACTGTTGGACTATGAAGATACAAGATTAAATACTTCGTCTCGTGTCCGGATGAGACTCTCCTTTGCATGGAAGGCAAGCTTGGCAATTCGGATGATAGATCTCCTTCTCTGTAACCAACTCTGTGTAACCCTAGCCCCCTTCGATGTCTATATAAACCGGAGGGTTTACTCCGTAGGACAAGAACAATCATAATCATAGGCTAGCTCCTAGGGTTTAGCCTCTACGATCTCGTGGTAGATCAACTCTTGTAATACTCATATCATCAAGATCAATCAAGCAGGAAGTAGGGTGTTACCTCCATTAAGAGGGCCTGAACCTGGGTAAACATCGTGTCCCCAGTCTCCTACTACCATTAGCCTTAGACGCACAGTTCGGGACTCCCTACCCGAGATCCGCCGGTTTTGGCACCGACAATAGGAATGGAATATCTTGACCTCAACACAAGGGTAGGTAGTTCTCTCTTAGAAAATGTATGTTGGATGTGTAGGCATGTTCTGATGGCTCTCTCCACGAATGAAGAGTGGGTGGAGGGGTATATATAGCCTCCACACAAAATCTAACCGTTACACACAACTTACAAAACTCAGTGGGACCGAATCATGAAACTCAGTCAGACCAATTTAGTTCATAATGTGACCGTTAGGTATTTCGGTGGGACCGACATGTCAACTCGGTGGGACCAATATCGTTAGGGTTAGGGCATAACGTAATCTCGGTGAGACCGATTACACAAACTCGGTGAGACCAATTTTGGTAATAGACAAATAGAGAGTTGGCCAGGCAAACTCGGTGGGACCGATTCACTCATCTCGGTTGGACCGAAACGTTACGAAAGGGAAACAAAGAGTTTGCATTGCGATCTCGGTGGGACCGATCGCTCAACTCGGTTTGACCGAAATGTTACGAAGGGAAACAGAGAGATTACAATCCCATCTCAGTGAGACCGAGATCCCTATCGGTGAGACCGAAAAGACTAGGGTTTCTGGCAGTGTCTATGTCAACTGAACTCGGTGGCGCCGGATAGTAAGTTTTGGTGGGGCCGAGTTTGAATTTTTGTCACAACCGGCTTTTCAATAAAATGCTTATTGATAAAACCGATCTTTTAAACCCAGTATGGGAAAAGTCATCCTTTCTGGTAGACAAATACTTGATAAATAGAGGACCAGTAGCATCAAATATATTACAGGGTTGAGCTGAGGCTGCTCAACAATTTATTACAAACTCACCAATATCTTACGTAAAGGCGGTTATGGCACAGGGGTGTGGTGACATGCTACTAGCTCGAAATAAAAAGTGGTGGAGGATAACTTGACTTCTACTGGCAGCTCATCGAGCGTCGTGGTGAGGCTCGACGAATTTATTCTGGGGTAGCGGAAGCGGATATGATACAAAGACCAAAACAGGATCGCACGGGATCAAATTTCTATACGCGCGCTCTAAGGGGTGCCCCCCTCTCGGTCCCAACCGGAAACACCCATGCCCCCTGACCGGATGACGGGCTTTAATCCATGGCCATGGAACCCTCATCCCGGCCTCTCTACTTGGTGTGTACCAGGAAAACGGTTGCAACTTACTACGCCATATTCCTTGCGGAAAACATGTGGCAGCACAGGGAGGAAATGAATGGGAATATGATTTGATCATGATGACACTGCTGTCAAATGGACTGGCATAAGACTGGCATGTCACAACACTGCCATCTTACCCATCCTCATGCCATCTCATGGCCTTGCCAATATGTATCCAACAACATATGGCTTTCCGAAACTTACTTTCCACTTCTGTGCATGAAATATAACATTCAATGATATGTTCATCAACATGCCATGATACTCCTAAAATGCAAACATGCAACAAACACTTAATCATATCAATAGTTCAAACATGCTTGCCTGGTTCGGAGTAGTCGGAGTCTAACTATGCGAAGTTTGCGGCTCCGTCGCTTCCTCCAGAATCTACGGTATAAGAAAAATACGTACGTAACGCAAATACCGTGAGTGCACAGAAAAGCATTCCAAATATTTTTCAAATAAATATGACAAAAAACTAGACAGAAAAATAAATATGACAGAAAAAGAATCAATCAAAAACCGTTTTCTTCTTAAAAGTTATAAGAGTTTTGGTCCAAGGACCCATCTGTAATGAAACAGAAAGTTTCCAGTGGGTTCTGTGGAAAAGTCCAGAAAACATTTCGTTTAAAAGAAACGGCTGAGAGACTGACAGGCGGGCTCCACCCGTCAGGTTTGAATTTTCAAATGAGAGAAACAGAGCGCGACGGCGCCAGAGAAGTGTGGTGGTCGCCGGCGGCGATCCACGGCGAGGCAAGGTGATCAGGGGTTACCTTCGTGATCAGTGCACCTTTCCACGTCTGTGGGTGGTGGTAGAGGTCGCCGACGAGCACCACGTCGACGGCGGCCCTTGCTCCGGCGGGCGGCAGTTCGGGCAGTCATGGATCTCGCCGGAGGGAGCTGCGGGGTCAAAATTGAAGTGGGGGTTAGCCTACTGGAGGTGGTACGAGGCTACAGGCGAGAGTAGGGTGGCGGAGGAGTTCTCACCAGAGAGAATGTTGCCGGAGCCCAAGGCGAGGTGGCCGGAGTCGAGGAAGAAAGGCCCCTCGAGGCTCTTCCAGTGGCCAGGCGGGGTCTGGTGAGGTGGTGGAGTTGTGCGGGGGCGAGAGCAAGCTCGGGGGTGCTATTTATAGCCGGCCCGAGGCGGTTGCCGTGAACGGATAAGTCCGGCGAGTGATTACGGCGGCGCTGTGGCTGGACGGTCGGCTTAGGAGCTTGAGCATCGTCTAGGTGGAGCATTGGTGCCATTCCCGTGTCCAACTCAGCACGGGAGGGTTGGTTACGGCCTGTCCTCGACGGAACGGCCGCACGGCCCGTCGGCGGCAGAGAACACGATTTGTGCGTGCCAGGCCACGGCGACGGTGCTGCATGCGTGCGCTGGCAAGGAGATGGCCACGCGGAGCTACCAGGAGGATTGGACGGCACCGAACGGTGTTATGCCGCAGTTTCGCTCCCTGTCGGCCGCTACGGTGGTTCTGCCGCGGCAAAGCACGCCGGCACGAGCGGGCCAGGGTGCCACCGACGCCAGGAACGCGCCAAGCACGCATGTGAAGCTCCGGACAAGAAGGATAGGCTGCGAGCAACGTGCCAAGTGCACTGTGGACTTGTGACTGAACTCTGACAGAGAAACGACACTGCAATCTGAATTTACTGAATATGAACAGTACTAGTGCATGCAAGGTGTTCGACAGAATGATTTAGGCATGTGGGGATTTTTCCTTGAGCTGGTTCTTGGTGGAGTGGTCTCTCATTGCACCTAGGGGTTGCCTGAATTTTGGTGGAATTTTTGGAGAAGTGTAGATATGAATTTCACCAAATTTGGCAAATCTGGTCCAAACTTGCAGAGAGTGAAATTTGAAATATTTGAAAAGAAGAAGAGTGGATCAAGATGGTTCTAGGTTGTGGGTACAAAGGACTATCCAGAGGAGTTGAGTTGAGGTCAAAAATCAAATGCATTAAGGTACTTGCTTTGCAAACTACCTAGGCTCCAAATGAAGGACAGAATTATTTTGGGGAAAGAATTTAATGGAATAAAATCCAAAAATGGATTTTATTAGTTTGGACAGAATGTTTGGGTTGAACCAAAGTGGAAGGAGGGGTTTTGGGGAAAAAAATTACCATAGGAGGCATGGTAAAAATTTAGAAAAGATCAAAACCAAATAAAAGCCCAAAACCAAAAAGGGTTTTCTTTTTGAAAACAAAAACCACAAAAAAAAATTTGGAGTGTCACAACACCTACCCCCTTAGGAAAAATCTCGTCCCTGAGATTTCAGCTGATCCTTAAACAGGTGTGGGTGCTCTGTCCGAAGAAAATCCTCTCTCTCCCAAGTTGCTTCATTCTCGGTGTGGTTGCTCCACTGAATTCTGAAAAAATTGATGGTTTTCTGTCGGGTCCTCCTTTCAGACTCTTCTAATATTTTTATTGGGTGCTCTCGATAGCTGAGGTCCGGTTGCACGTCGATATTTTCATGTGATACCTGCTTCTCTGGGTTGCTTACGTACTTTCTCAATTGTGAGATGTGAAACACGTTGTGGATATCGGATAAATCCCTGGGTAAGTCTAGCTGGTAGGCTACCGTGCCTCTTCGGGCCATTATACGGAATGATCCGATGAATCTTGGTGCTAGCTTTCCCTTAATCCTGAATCGTTGCAGACCCCTCATAGGCGAGACTCTTAGGTACACGAATTCTCCTGGTTCAAAACTGATATTCCGATGCTTTCGATCGTAATAACTCTTTTGCCGACTTTGGGCTGTCTTGAGTCGATCTCTAATCGTCTTAACTTTCTCTTCAGCTTCTTTGAGAATATCTGGGCCGAAGATATGGCTGTCTCCGGTCTCTGACCAATTTAGCGGGGAACGACATCTTCTGCCATACAGAGCTTCAAAGGGTGCCATTTGCAAGCTGGCTTGATAACTGTTGTTGTATGCGAACTCTGCATATGGCAAGCTTTCCTCCCAATGGGTTCCGTAGGTGAGGATACAGGCTCTCAGCATATCTTCTAGAATTTGGTTTACACGTTCAGTCTGCCCATCAGTCTAGGGATGGTATGCGGTGCTGAATGCTAGTTGGGTACCCAGTGCCTATTGTAGGTGATCCCAAAATCTAGAGAAGAGTTGTGTGCCTCTGTCAGATATGATAGTCTTTGGGACTCCATGCAGGCAGACGATACGGGCAAGATAAAGTCTGGCCAGTCTCTGAGTGGAGTAAGTTGTCTTCACCGGAATAAAATGTGCCACCTTGGTTAACCTGTCGGTTATGACCCATATGGCATTATTTCCATGTCGTGACCGTGGTAGTCCAACAATGAAATCCATTCCAATCTCGTCCCACTTCCACTCGGGTATTTTGTTCGGCTGCAATAGCCCGGCTGGTTTCTGGTGCTCGGCCTTTATGCGTTGACAAGAGTCGCAACATGCAATGAACGTGGCTATGTCTCTCTTCATACCGTGCCACCAAAAATTTTCCTGAAGGTCTTTGTACATCTTTGTCCCTCCAGGATGGATTGAATACGGAGCGGTGTGGCTTTCAGACAGAATCTGATGTTTGAGGTCCTGGATATTTGGTACGTAGATTCTTTCTCCATACCATAATATTCCTTGCTCATCTACGTTGAATTCCGAGGCCTTGCCCAAACTTACTTTCCTTTTTATGCCATCAATGCTGGGGTGTCCGTGCTGGGCTTCCTTGATCTTTTCCATCAGGGTAGGTTGTATTTCCAGATTCGACACACTGCCTTTGGTAACCATTATTAAATTGAGTCTGGCAAATTCCTGTTGAAATTCTGGCCTCAACTTTGGTATACTGTCGTCGTCTGTGCTGGGATTCCAACTCAGGGCATCTGCCACAACGTTTGCTTTTCCAGGATGGTAGTGGATTCCAACATCATAATCCTTCACCAACTCCAACCAGCGTCGTTGCCGTAAATTAAGTTCCGGCTGTGTGAAAATATACTTAAGACACTTATGGTATGTGTATATTTCACAGCGGTTTCCAAGTAGAAAGTGTCTCCATTCCTTGAGTGCATGGATGACCACTGCTAATTCTAAGTCATGAGTGGGATAATTCTCCTCATGCTTGCGAAGTTGTCTAGAGACATATGCAACTACCTTGCCTTCTTGCATCAATACGCATCCGAGACCTTTCCGGGATGCGTCACAATATACCTCAAAATTCTTGTGTATGTCTGGCACAATTAATACTGGTGCCGTTGTTATTATGCTTTTTAGCTCTTGGAAACTTTTCTCACATGCTTCCGTCCATTCAAACTTCTTGCCTTTCTTGAGCAATTGTGTCATGGGCTTTGCTATGCTGGAGAATCCTTCAATAAATCTCCGATAATAGCCTGCCATTCCCAAGAAACTCCGTACGTCCGTTACGTTAGCTGGTGGTTTCCAGCCAAGTACGGCCTTGACCTCTTCTGGGTCTACTGCAATACCTTCTTGGGTTAGCACGTGGCCCAGAAAACCCACCTGTCTTAGCCAAAATTCACATTTGCTGAATTTGGCGTACAGTTGATGTTTCCTGAGTTCTCCGAGTACAATCCTGAGATGCTCGGCATGCTCTTCTGGTGTTTTGGAGTATATCAGAATATCATCGATGAATACCACAACAAACTTGTCCATATACTTCATAAGGTGAACAAAATATGCGGGGGCGTTGGTCAGCCCGAATGGCATCACTGTGAACTCATACAGCCCATATCTGGAGGTTAAGGTTGTCTTGGGAATATCTTCCGTTCGCACTTCTAATTGGTGGTATCCTGATCTCAAGTCAATTTTTGAGAAGACTTTGGCCTGTGCGAGCTGATCAAATAAATCATTTATTCGGGGCATTGGGTATTTGTTCTTGATTGTGACCATGTTAAGAGACCGATAGTCAATACACAAACTCAGTGTCCCATCCTTCTTCTTGGCAAATAAAATTGGAGAACCCCACGGTGAGGAGCTGGCTCGTATGTATCCTTTCTCCAAAAATTATTTTATTTGCTTCTTCAACTCTACCAATTCGGATGGTGCCATTCTGTATGGTTTCTTGTAAATGGGAGCGGTTCCGGGTGCTAGCTCAATGCTGAATTATATCTCTCTGTCTAGTGGCATGCCTGGTAGTTCTTCTGGGAATACATCTGGAAATTCACACACTACTGGAACCTTGTTTTGCTCTGAAACGTCCACCTTGTTTAATCTTGGTTGCCGAGGTATTTGTCTCTCTTTGGCTGAAACTTTTATTTTCTTCCCGTGATGGTGTGTGAGAATCACGGTCCGGTTGAAACAGTCAATAAAACCTTTGTTGGTGGTTAACCAATCCATCCCTAGGATGACATCCAGTCCTTTGATTTCCAATATAATAAGGTTGGCGTAAAACTTCAATCCTTCAAATTCAATAACCACACCTTGACAGTAACTCTGGGTCACTTGCTTAATCCCAGGGGACTTGATGATCATTGATTTTTCCAAGGGAAGCATCGAAAAATTATTTTGCAAAGCAAAACTCTTCGAAATAAATGAGTGAGAAGCTCCAGAATAAAAAAACCATGGCAGGTATTGTGTTGACGGGGTACGTACCGCGTACGATATCTGGGGCATTCTGTGCTTCTTCTTTTGTTACGTGGTTCAGGTGACCCTTCCGGTGGTTGTTATTGGGGTTGAAATTGTTTCGCTTTGGCGCTGAATTATTGCCACCATTGTTAGGCTTTGGGGTTGAATTTCTTGGCTTGGGACATTGCTTGGTGTAGTGCCCTTCTTCTCCACAAGCGTAACAAGTAACGCCTGGGCGATATGTGAACTCCTTGTCTCTTGCATGGAAATTCTTGGCTGGGCGTGAATTATTCGTCGGGGTTTTGTGTGATTCCCCCTTCTGAAATTTCTTCTTGCTTCTGTGATTGCGAGCAAAAGTAGTCTGGTCCCTCTTGCATTTGCGGAAATCTTACAGGCTACGTCGCTCATTTTCCAGGGTAATGGCCTTATCCACCAGTGTCTTAAAATCTGGGAAGGTATGCACGACCAGCTGGCATTTAAGAGCGGGTGCCAGGCCTTCCAAGAATTTTTCCATCTTCTTGCTCTCGGTCATGCGCTCTTCATTAGCGTAGCGAGACAGCAAGTGAATTGGCAGTTATATTCTGACACTGTCATGGTCCTTTGCTTGAGTTCATCAAATTCTTTCTTCTTGATTTTCATAACGCTCTTCGGAATATGTGCCCCACGAAAACCTTCTTTGAAATTTTCCCAGGTGATTTCATTTTCGTTGGGGTGCATGTGCAGGAAGTTTTCCCACCACGATGCAGCTGCTCCTATGAGATAATGTGGCGCGTACAATACTCTTTCCTGGTCTGAACACTGTGCAATGATTAATTTTCTTTCCATGTCCCGAAGCCAGTCGTCGGCTTCAAGCGGCTTATCAGTATGCGAAAAAGTTGGGGGACGCGTCTTCTGTAACTCAGACAACTTGGATTGCGGCTGATACTGACCACGGTGATTTCCCATATTGATGAATTGGTTCATCATTTCCTGGTGTTGTTGCTGACTCTTTTCATACAGACGACATACTTGGGTAAATGTTGTTTCACTGTCTTGTTGACTTGTCTGTTCCTGAGTGAAATTGTGGTTTTGCGGTGTGCCAAAATTTTCTTCTGGCTGGTTTGGCATAGAGCGCGCCCAAGGACGAGACATCTTTCACTCTGGGGATACATTTTGTGAAACTCATAAGACAGGAAAGAGAGTCGCAAATGCCAAATAAATCACACACGAAGAAAATACTGAAATACCAAATACACGTTTGCGCGCGGAGAAGGACTATTACATATCTTACACGCGCGCATAATTATACATTACATCACTCGGGATATGCGTACATAATCTTGACATGTTATTGAAACTAGTGCACTTCTCTAGATCCTACATGATGCGCAAACAAGCTACTTCTCACAACCTATGTACATATACACATATCACACAAGTCGTTGTGTCGCATGGCGGCTATGCGTACTCAGTCGGAGATGGTGAGAATCTCCCTTGGCCTGCTGAGGGTGAGACGCAGAGACGCTGGGGAATCAACCTCCTCCTCGCTAATAGGTTCCAGATGAGAAACGGTGCGCTGAGCTGATGGAGCAGGTGCCATAGGCGGAATAACACGAATGCGAGTGGGTGGAATAGGTGGAGTAGCACGTAGTGGGTGCAACAAGTGGTGCAGAGCGAACGGGAGTGGGTGCAATAGCTTGGTTAAATTCCTCAGTGGTAGGCAGACGACGAGCAGTGGCGAGAATGGTAGGTGAATGAGAAGTTGCGAATGAGATAAAAGTCAGTGGTGGAGCGATGTGCAGGAGTTCCCTCCTGTTAGCAGCACAGCCATGAACTGAGTCCATGCGTGCAGCTACGAGGTCGTCCACCATGCTGTCGAAGGCTGCCTCCAGGGCTTGGAGGTACTCGACAAGCATCTCAAAGGCTTCGTCTCACTTTCCTCTGGGGCAAGAGAATGAGTAGTGACAGGTGTAGGGTACATGGCATGGAAGGTAGCGGTAGCGACGGGTCTTCATTGCAGGAAGAACATCCCGAAGACGGGCTATCGTCTCGCGGGCAGCCATCTGCATAGCAGGCCTTTCTGTAGGCATGGCTCTCCCCAAGAATCGGAGGCGGCGTATCTCAGCATGACCTCCCCTGAATTGCACCGCGGCCTGGTGCATAGTCAGACCGTCGTTGATCTTGTGTGGATAAAGTGTGAAGACTAGGCGCACGGATGGCCCCATCGCGACCTGAACGATGAAGGAGAGGAGTTTGACGAACCCCTCAGGCACGTTGGCGAACATCTGTGACTCACATTCGTCGCCGGCCATGTACAAAAGTAGGCAAAAATTCTGAGTGATCAGATCAAAAATTTTATGCTGACTGTCAGAAAAATGACTACATTTGTAAAAATATGAATAAACTCTATCATGCTAACATCCGATTAGCGATTGCACCTAGTGGCTTCCTATAGTCAGCCTAGCTCTGGTACCAAGTCTGTCACGACCGGCTTTTCAATAAAATGCTTATTGATAAAACCGATCTTTTAAACCGAGTATAGGAAAAGTCATCCTTTCTGGTAGACAAATACTTGATAAACAGAGGACCAGTGGCATCAAATATATTACAGGGTTGAGCTGAGGCTGCTCAACAATTTATTACAAACTCGCCAATATCTTACATAAAGGTGGTTATGGCACAGGGGTGTGGTGACATGCTACTAGCTCGAAATAAAAAGTGGTGGAGGATAACTTGACTTCTACTGGCAGCTCATCGAGCGTCGAGGTGAGGCTCGATGAATTTATTCTGGGGTAGCGGAAGCGGATATGATACAAAGACCAAAACAGGATCGCACGGGACTGACTGGGACTCCTCTAGGCGTCAGACTCGCTATTGAATTCCTCATCCATGAGATCGCCTTCATCAACATCTGGCCAAATCAACAAGCCAGGTGAGTACTTTGAAAGTACTCGCAAGACAGTTCGGACAAAAGATATAACAAATGCATGCATGAATGCGCCATGAGCAAAATAATAATGCTCAATACAATAATAAAGATTTGACAAGTAGAATAAATAACTGAAAACCGATCGGGTGTCTGGAGCGACGCCTCGAAAGGTAAACAAATAATATGCATGCCACAGTCGGGCGTCTAAGCGGCACCACATAAAGGGCTTTAAAAGAAATGCCACCGTCGGACGTCTGAGAGACATCACATAAAGGGCTTTAAAAGAAATGCCACAGTCGGACGTTTGAGCGACATCACATAAAGGGCTTTAAAAGAAATGCCACAGTCGGACGTCTGAGCGACATCACATAAAGGGCTTTAAAAGAAATGCCATAGTCGGACGTCTGAGCAACATCACATAAAGGGCTTTAAAAGAAATGCCACTGTCGGACGTCTGAGCGACATCACATAAAGGGCTTTAAAAGAAATGCCACCGTCGGACGTCTGAGCGACATCGCAGACAGGCTTATGACAAATGTAAATAACAAGTATGTCACCGTCGGACATCTGAGCGACATCACAGACAGGGCTTATAAGAAATTTAAATAACAAATATTTGTCCATCCACAAGAATAATCTTTTAACCGGGTTTATCGCCCAGGTAGTCCACCGGAGTTTTGTCACTGAGACTGATACCTGACAAGATAAGATGAATACAGTACTTGGACAAGTACAAGGTGGTTTAAAGGAGTTGTGACTCTGCAGAGTTTGTACTCACTGTCCACAGCCAACGGATTTCCCTAGTCACGAAGGACTAGTTCCATTTATGGTATTTCGGAAGAAACACATTTAACTAGTACACACCCATTCCACCTCACGATGCCAGGAATCACCCTAGGCAACGTCCAAGAAAAACTTTGAGACGGGGAGGCCAAATCCTCGAATAGCATCGGATCAAATTTCTATACGTGCGCTCTAAGGGGTGCCCCCCTCTCGGTCCCAACCGGAAACACCCATGCCCCCTGACCGGATGACGGGCTTTATTCCATGGCCATGGAACCCTCATCCCGGCCTCTCTACTTGGTGTGTACCAGGAAAACGGTTGCAACTTACTGCGCCATATTCCTTGCGGAAAACATGTGGCAGCACAGGGAGGAAATGAATGGGAATATGATTTGATCATGATGACACTGCTGTCAAATGGACTGGCATAAGACTGGCATGTCACAACACTGCCATCTTACCCATCCTCATGCCATCTCCTGGCCTTGCCAATATGTATCCAACAACATATGGCTTTCTGAAACTTACTTTCCACTTCTGTGCATGAAATATAACATTCAATGATATGTTCATCAACATGCCATGAAACTCCTAAAATGCAAACATGCAACAAACACTTCATCATATGAATAGTTCAAACATGCTTGCCTGGTTCGGAGTAGTCGGAGTCTAACTATGCGACGTTTGCGGCTCCATCGCTTCCTCCGGAATCTACGGTATAAGAAAAATACGTACGTAATGTAAATACCGTGAGTGCACAGAAAAGTATTCCAAATATTTTTCAAATAAACATGAAAAAAAACTAGACAAAAAAATAAAGATGACAGAAAAAGAATCAATCAAAAACCATTTTCTGCTTAAAAGTTATAAGATTTTTGGTCCAAGGACCCATCTGTAATGAAACAGAAAGTTTCCAGGGGGTTCTGCGGAAAAGTCCAGAAAACATTTCGTTTAAAAGAAACGGCTGAGAGACTGACAGGCGGGATCCACCCGTCAGGTTTGAATTTTCAAATGAGGGAAACAGAGCGCGACGGCGCCCGAGAAGTGCGGTGGTCGCCGGCGGCGATCCACGGTGAGGCAAGGTGATCGGGGGTTACCTTCGTGATCAGTCCACCTTTCCGCATCTGTGGGTGGTGGTAGAGGTCGCCGGCGAGCACCACGTCGACAGCGGCCCTTGCTCCAGCGGATGGCGATTCGGGCAGTCGTGGATCTCGCCGGAGGGAGCTGCGGGGTCAAAATTGAAGTGGGGGTTAGCCTAGTGGAGGAGGTACGAGGCTACGGGCGAGAGTAGGGCGGCGTAGGAGTTCTCACCGGAGAGAACGTTGCCGGAGCCCGAGGCGGACAGAGGTGGCCAGAGTCGAGGAAGAAAGGCCCCTCGAGGCTCTTCCAGTGGCCAGGCGGGGTCTGGTGAGGTGGTGGAGTTGTGCGGGGGCGAGAGCAAGCTCGGGGTGCTATTTATAGCTGGCCCGAGGCGGTTGTCGTGAACGGATAAGTCCGGCGAGTGATTACGGTGGCGTTGTGGCTGGACGGTCGGCTTAGGAGCTTGAGCATCGTCTATGTGGAGCATTGCTGCTATTCCCGTGTCCAACTCAGCACGGGAGGGTTGGTTACGGTCTTTCCTCGACGGAACGGCCGCACGGCCCGTCGGTGGCAGAGAACGCGCTCTGCGCGTGCCAGGCCAAGGCGACGGTGCTGCATGCGTGCGCTGGCAAGGAGATGGCCACGCGGAGCTACCAGGAGGATTGGACGGCGCCGAACGGCGTGATGCCGCAGTTTCGCTCCCTGTCGGCCGCTACGGTGGTTCTGCCGCCGCAAAGCACACCCGCACAGGAGGGCCAGGGTGCCACCGACGCCAGGAACGCGCCAAGCACGCGTGTGAAGCTCCGGACAAGAAGGATAGGCTGCGAGCAATGTGCCAACTGCACTGTGGACTTGTGACTGAACTCTGACAGAGAAACGACACTGCAATCTGAATTTACTGAATATGAACAGTACTAGTGCATGCAAGGTGTTAGACAGAATGATTTAGGCATGTGGGGATTTTTCCTTGAGCTGGTTTTTGGTGGAGTGGTCTTTGATTGCAGCTAGGGGTTGCCTGAATTTTGGTGGAATTTTTGGAGAAGTGTAGATATGAATTTCACCAAATTTGGCAAATCTGGTCCAAACTTGCAGAGAGTGAAATTTGAAATATTTGAAAAGAAGAAGAGTGGATCAAGATGGTTCTAGGTTGTGGGTACAAAGGACTATCCAGAGGAGTTGAGTTGAGGTCAAAAATCAAATGCATTAAGGTACTTGCTTTGCAAACCACCTAGGCTCCAAATGAAGGACAAAATTATTTTGGGGAAAGAATTTCATGGAATAAAATCCAAAAATGGATTTTATTAGTTTGGACAGAATGTTTGGGTTGAACCAAAGTGGAAGGAGGGGTTTTGGGAAAAAATTTACCATAGGAGGCATGGTAAAAATTTAGAAAAGATCAAAACCAAATAAAAGCCCAAACCAAAAAGGGTTTTCTTTTTGAAAACAAAAACCACAAAAAAAATTTGGAGTGTCACACTTTTGGTTTGGGACATATGTGGATGTGAGAAAGTGGTTGAGGGCTTTGGAGCATATCACTAAGCACTTTGAGCAAGCAAGCCATTAAGCAACACCTCATCCCCTCTTCATAGTATTGGCTTTCCTATGGACTCAATGTGATCTTGGATCACTAAAAGTAAAATGTAGAGTCTTGTGATTTGAGCTTGAGCAATCCTTTGTACTTAGCATCTTGAAGGGGTTCCACATCCTCTAGTCCATGCCACTCCATTGTCGAACTTATCTGAAACATACTAGGTAAGAGTATTAGTCCAACAAGAGATATGTTGACATTAATTACCAAAATCACCCAATGAGCACTTGTGCTTTTAGTATTATTTGCCACGTATCACTGTGTCGTCCTCGGCTTGCGTCCCTCGGCAAGCTCTGCTCGCCGTTAGGCACCACAGCACGCTATGCTCGCCGTTAGGCACCACGGCGTGCTCTACTCATGTCCATCGGCGCACTCGGGTTGTGGACAGCTTTCCTTGCATGTTCAACCGCTCAGTTGAGGCGAACGCGGAGCTCTCTGCTCGCGTCCCTCCACACGCGCTTTGCCAGTGGTTGGGCCTGCGCACGATCAAGTCGGGGCCCCATATGCATGCGGTTGCACTGCGCGCTTTACCACGCGATGCAGTTACATGGGACACGACGGAGTTACGCGCTGCGAATTACAACTGCCATCATGGTCTGCCGATCGATATTCCAGGTCGTCCGGCTTCCCCTTTAATTCCCGCGACCATTATATCCTTAGTATCTTCAACCTTTCGATCGCGCCCTACAACACAACAAGCACACCCACGACGACACATAGAGAGGGGATGTCTAGCGGCGCTCAAATGGAGTTTGGCAAGCATAAAGTGGAGACCCACGCAAGGGAGACGGATCTCTTGGTGGTGTACACCATTGACCCGGCCGTGGTGGACAACTCCATCAACATCGTTGAGCAGTTGCTTGCTGCAGACAAGTACAAGGTGGTCAGCATCAAACTCTGGTACACCGCCGGTGTTCCCGGTAAAGATCAGAAGGTTGTCGTCGCCCTGTTGTGTGTGCGCCATCACGTCCTCATCTACCACTACTGCATGGCCACAGAGACTTGCGTCCGTTTCACCGGGTTTGTCAACAACGCCGACTACAAGTTCGCTACGGTGGAAACCACCGTTGATGTAAAAGCACTCAGGGTTACGAGCTTGGCCTGCAAGAACCTTGTCTAAATCCATGAGCACTACAAGGTCTGGGGCAGCACAAAGAAGGACTCTCTAGTTGAACTCACCTCGGCCATCATCGACCCCTACTACAAAAAGATGAAGCAGGATGCCTAGAGAACAAGTCCTGTATCATGGCACAAGGCCTAGATGCGGCGACTAGATGAACCTCACCTTAGGTTTGCGGCCAAGAGCGTGTAGACATTCTACGATATGCATAGGCGAATCATTGACGTGAGGAAGTATCTTGTCACCCAAATCGACAAGCCTAGATCGAGCCACAAGCAGAGCAAGCATCACAAGTAGTAGATGATGATCATATGATCGTTTATGCTAGTTAATCATGGATGTAATATATAGTATACTTTGGTGTGTGGAAATGGCATGTGTGTAGTAGCCACCTATGTAATTATGCATGTAATAGTTTACTTTGTTGTGTGCAAATGCCATGGTTGTAGTAGCCACCTATGTAAGTGGATGTTTAGTTTGGTTATGCAACCATGTCCTTATAAGTGTGTGTGTGTGTGTGTGTGTCTATATATATGTTGTTGCTCTATATGCAATCCCATCGCACAACACACACGTCTTATTAGCAGCAATCGTCTGTGTTATTATCGGTCTTCACACACATTTCTGATTACAAACATGTTTGCCGCGTATCACACACATCATGTTATATTGAACCGTTTATGTTCTCTTGTCTCAACACAAATAGTTCATCTGAGTGAACTGCATGCCATATATCGCACACACCTTGATCTGGTTGACCGTTTCTTTTGTGTTGCTTAATCACAAATAGTTCATCTTAGTGAACAGTATGTTGTTTATCGCACACACCTTCATCTGGCTGCCCATTTATTTTGTTGCTCCTCATCCGAGGATAGTATGGATGTTTGAAGGTACAAGGTACCAATCAACTATTGATGAATGGGCCAAGTTTATCAATGCCCCAGCAGAACATGAAGATGATTTGGATATGTATGCCAAGAAGAAGAAAGACCACAACTCAATGGCAGGCATGTACAAGGAGATTCCTGATGAAGCCCTTGAAAATCATAAGTTTGGCTCAGTGAAGTACTTGTTGTCTGGTCTGCCTACTATCAACACAATCTTGAGGCATACTCTATTGCCCAAATCTGGAGATTATAGGATGATAAGAGGACATTCAATCAACTTGCTACATATTTTTGATGTTCCTCAAAAATTCAAGGTGATGAGTCTGATTGTAGAGACAATCAAGAGGACAGCTGCTGATCAGAAAAGGTCTTGTGGCTATGCTCCACAAATCTAGGTGCTCATCAACTCAAAGATGGGCACAGGCACCTACTTGTTTGACAAGGAGCATCTACCACTCAAACCAGAATTCTAAGACAAAAAAGTTGTGATGGATGAGAATGAACCTTCATCAGTGCAAGCACATGAGAAGAGAGCAAAGGCAAAGGCAGAAAGAGTTGCAAAAATGCCAACTGTTGAGGAAGCATCTCAGGTGTTCTTGAAGAGCAAACAATATCAACTAGCCTATCTGATCCAATCTACTTTGAGGACTGAGAAGGGCTTGGCCACCCTGACTCAGAATCAGGAGAGCTTGGAGAGGATCATAGAGACCAAGTTTTATGATCTTGATCTGAAAGTCACTGAGATACAAACAGCAGTAGAGCAGCTCCAGGAGGAAGAAGAGGAGAAGAAAGGAAAGGCAACTACAGATGTCTTTCAGCGAGTGCATGTGCCAAGAGGTTAGAGGTCTGATGTAGTGTCAGTACCTGATACTAGATTTACCACATCTGCACCAGGAGTCACATCTTCAGTGCCACCTCCAGCAGCCACTACACCAAGCTACATCAACTGATGCCTTCGTCCTGGGAGTCATCTCTACACCGCCTCATGACGACCAAGCCTGAGAGACACATAGCACTATGCATATTTGAACTTTTTGGTAACTTGTTGCCAACAGGGGAGAAATATGGATAGATCATAGCCTACGAGGAGAGTGTTGCTTTTTGTGCTTTTTGGTCTCTCTTACTATTTGAACTTTATTGTGTGCTTGTGTGAGTTACTTGAATGATCATGTGTTTGATCATATGCTACCTTAAATGTGTGTTTGGATGATATTATCTCTTATATCCCTATATAATCATTCAATTTTCTTGGTGATGAGTGCATGTTTTTAATTGCTATCATTCTGAGCGCTCCACCAAGATGTATGTGACATGGAAGAGTGACCCATGATACTAATCGATTGTGCATTTGCATTCAAAAAACAAATCTTAAATAATGCACAAATTTAGGGGGAGCTCTTACTTATCACATACTTCTCAAAGCGACAATGTATTTCAATCTTATTATCATTTGTTGAAGCTTTGATCTATATGTTGTCATCAGTTACCAAAAAGATTGAAAGTGCAACTATCCCTGGGTGGTTTTGGTAATGATTAACAACATATAGCTCATTGAACTAGTGCCTTTTCAAGATGAATATTTTGGGAAAGTTCAATGATTGGCATAGCATTGATTAGAAATTTGGACCCCTCAAAATGCTAAGGACAAAGGATTGGCTCAAGCTCTAAAGCTCAAGACTCTACATTTTACTTTTAGTGATCCAAGATCACATTGAGTCCATAGGAAAGCCAATACTATTAAAAGGGGATGAGGTATTGCTTAATGGTTTGCTTGATCTCATGATGCTTAGTGATATGCTCCAAAGCCATCAACTACTTTCTCATATCCACATATGTCCCAAACCAAAAGGCAAACTTGGCCCCACCGATTTGATCTATCCGGCGCCACCGAGTTCATTTGACATAGCCACTGCCAGAAACCCTAGTCATATCAGTCTCACCGATAGGGATCTCGGTCTCACCAAGATGGGATTACAAACTCTCTATTTCCCTTCGTAATGTTTCAGTCTAACCGAGATGAGCGATCGGTCCCACCGAGTTCGCAATGCAAACTCCTGGTTTCCCTTTCATAACATTTCGGTCCCATCGAGAGATGAGCACATCGGTCCCATCGAGTTTGCCTGACCAACTCTCTCGTTAGCTTATTACCAAAGTCGGTCCCACCGAGTTTGTGTAAACGGTCAAACCAATATTATGTTATGCCCTAACTCTAATGAAATCGGTCCCACCGAGTTGACATGTCGGTCCCACCGAAATGCCTAACAGTCACATTATGAATTAAATCGGTCCGGCCGAGTTTTATGATTCGGTCCCATCGAGTTTGGTAAATTGTGTGTAACGGTTAGATTTTGTGTGGAGGCTATATATACCCCTCCACCCTCTCCTCAGTCGTGAGGAAAGCCATCAGAACGTGCCTACACTTACACTACTCATTTTCTGAGAGAGAACCACCTACTCATGTGTTGAGGCCAAGATATTCCAATCCTACCATATGAACCTTGATCTCTAGCCTTCCCCAAGTTGCTTTCCACTCAAATCATCTTTCCACCAAATTCAATCCTATGAGAGAGAGTTGAGTGTTGGGGAGACTATCATTTGAAGCACAAGAGCAATGAGTTCATCATCAACACACCATTGATTACCTTTTGGAGAGTGGTGTCTCCTAGATTGGTTAGGTGTCACTTGGGAGCCTCCGACAAGATTGGTTACCTTTTGGAGAGTTTGTAAGGGCAAGGAGATCGCCTACTTCGTGAAGATCTACCCTAGTGAGGCAAGTCCTTCATGGGCGATGGCCATGGTGGGATAGACAAGGTTCCTTCTTCGTGGACCCTCCGTGGGTGGAGCCCTCCATGTACTAGCGTAGCCCTTACCCTTCATGGGTTGAAGTCTCCATCAATGTGGATGTACGATAGCAACACCTATCGGAACCACGCCAGAAACATCCGTGTCTCCAATTGCGTTTGCTTTCCCAAACTCCTCTCATTTACTTTCTTGCAAGTTGCGTGCTTTACTTTCCGCTGCTCATATACTCATTGCATGCTTGCTTGAATTGTATTGTGATTGCTTGACTTGTGCTAAGTTGCTAAAATCTGCCAAGAACTAAAATTGGGAAAAGGCTAGATTTTATTTGGTCAAGTAGTATAATCATCCCCCCCTCTAGACATACTTTCGATCCTAGACACCTCGGTCATGGAATACAAGGGGGATGCTTCCCTCCTGGCTAACACGGGGAGGGAGTCCGGACCATCCAGGCCCCCTCAATTGTTTGCCCCTGAGCCCTCAAGGCCCTCGATAGCATAGGCTCCCCCCTTATAGCAGCGAAGGGGTCAGGGGGGCCAATGCCAACGCCGAACACCTCCACACGGGCAGCAGCTGGCTGGCCAGATGTGCTGGAGGAGTTGGTGAACAATTCCATCATTGTTGATGTGCACCGCACTCTTATGAGTGTGGTCATGCAAGGTGTTTGGTCCGTCCAGTCTGGACTAAACATTGCAGTTCAAGGCCTTCTTACAGGCTTTGAGGTAAGTGAGGGAGTCCTGGATTGAGGGGTCCTCGGACAGCCGGACTATATGCTTTAGTCGGACTTTTGGACTATGAAGATACAAGATAGAAGACTTCGTCCCGTGTCCGGGTGGGACACTCCTTTGCGTGGAAGGCAAGCTTGGCGATTCGGATATGTAGATTTCCTTCTCTATAACTGACTCTGTGTAACCCTAGCCCCCTCCGGTGTTTATATAAACAGGAGGGTTTAGTCCATAGGACAAGAACAACAATGAGAATCATAGGCTATCTTCTAGGGTTAGCCTCTACGATCTCGTGGTAGATCAACTCTTGTAATACTCATATCATCAAGATCAATCAAGCAGGAAATAGGGTATTACCTCCATAGAGAGGGCCCGAACCTGGGTAAACATAGTGTCCCCCGCCTCCTATTACCATTAGCCTTAGACGCACAGTTAGGGACCCCCTACCCGAGATCCGCCGGTTTTGACACCGACATTGGTGCTTTCATTGAGAGTTCCACTGTGTCATCATCATAAGGCTTGATGGCTCCTTCGATCATCCACAAATCGATCCAGGGTGAGATATTTCTCCCCGGACAGATCTTTGTATTCGGCGGCTTTGTCCTGCCGGCCAACTCGCTTGGCCATTTGGAGCAGATCGATAGCTATGCCCCTGGTCATCAGGTCAGGTTTGGAAACTTTAACTATACTTCCGACATCCGCGGAGACTTGATCTTCGACGGATTCGAGCCCATGACAGACGCACCTGGCAGCCATGATGAGCATGACTTAGATCTGTCATCTGGCCATACTCAGAAGACAGCGCATGTAACTGTCCGGGCCCTAGATCCAGAGCAGAACGCTCCGTCCGAGGACGGGGGGCTAGACCCCGCCGTGGAAGCCGCATACTCAACGGCGCTTGATCCGAACATAGATATAGCCTCTAACGAGGCATGTGTCATCGGACCCTTGGACTCACCTCCGGCCATAGGTTCCGAACAGAGTGTATCAGCGCCCACCGAATCCAATTGGGGGCCGATCTTAGAGTTTACCTCCGCGGACATCTTCCAACATTCGCCCTTGGGTGATGTGTTAAAATCTCTGAAATCTCTCTCCTTGTCAGGAGACTCTTGGCTGAACTATCTTCGGCTTGAGTGGGAAGCGGACGATGAAGAACTTTGTCACCCACCCACCACCCACTTGATAGCCACTGTCGATGACTTAACCGACACGCTCGATTACAACTCTAAAGACATCGACGGTATGGACGACGATGCAGTAGATGAACAGGAACCACTGCCCATGGGGCACTGGACGGCCACCTCATCATACGACATATACATGGTGGATACACCTAAAGAGAACAATGGCGATGAGAAAAGGACCCAGTTGAGGATAAGCCTCCTGAGAAGCAGCCAAAGCGCCGACGTCAGCGGCACCGTTCTAAACCACTCCATGGTAAGAATGGCGATACCGGCACAAGAATAATACCCTAGACAACGCCAAAGACAATGAAGACCCCGTAGATCCAGCCATGAATTAGGACGAGTAGGGCGATGGCAAACACAGTCCAGGGCTGTTGTCCGATCAAAGCGATGCCAAAGACACCACTTATCAACCTGTCTCCGAAGAAGAGGATAGTCTAGATGACGACGCATTCATCATCCCTGATACACAAGTGGAACGAGAACGCCTCCAGCAGAGACTTATCGCCACTGCAAGGATCTTGAAGAAGCAGAAGCAATGGCTTAAAGCTGCACAGGATACGCTCAATGATAGATGGAACAAAGTGCTTGACACAGAGGAAAAATACGGCGGTAATCGCCAAACAAAGAGCTATCCCAAACGTAAATTCCTGCCCGAATTCGATGTCGAGGCTATAGTGCCCATACCGTTGAATAACTGTACGGCTGACCAACCGGACCAACGACCTCGTGGTCGAGACGGAGCAACTAATAACGGCGCACACAAATCCGCACCCCCGCTCCATAAAGAAAGGGAAGTAGCAACCCAGAACCAGCAACACGATTTACGTGAAGACCTGGACAAAAGGGCTGGCATAACAAGGTCCATCTATGGATCTCGAGAACGTGCTCCCATGCAGGATCATGACCATCAAAACAAATATGCTGATTGCTCTCTATTTCAGAACCAACACCGGACACTACAACCGTCGGACTCACGCCACGGCATAACCAAATACAGGGGCGCTGTGCACCCCCTGTGCTTCATTGATAAGGTGTTGGATTATGAATTACCAACAGGGTTTAAACCTGTAAACAGCAAGGCATACCACGGAACGACAGACCCCGCAGTCTGGATAGAATACTTTATTCTTCACATCCACATGGCTCGCGGAGATGATCTCCACGCCATCAAATACTTACCCCTCAAGCTTAAAGGACCAGCTCGGCATTTGCTGGAAAGCCTCCCCGAAAACTCTATCGGAAGCTGGGAGGAGCTCGAGGATGCTTTCAGGGCAAATTTTCAAGGGACTTATGTGTGACCTCCGGATGCAGACGATCTAAGTCACATAACCCAACAACCTGGAGAATCAGCCCGTAAGCTTTGGAACAGATTTCTCACCAAGAAAAACCAAATCGTCGACTGTCCGGACGCCGAAGCCCTAGCAGCTTTCAAGCACAGTGTCCGAGACGAATGGCTCACCAGACACCTCGGCCAGGAAAAGCCAAGGACAATGGCAGTCCTAACCACCCTCATGACCCGCTTTTTCGTGGGTGAGGACAACTGGTTGGCCTGTAGCAGCACCAGCGACCCAGGCACATCTAAAATCAGGGATGGCAATGGAAAATGATGACGCAACAAAAACAAACATCGAAACAATGAAGATAGCCCAGAAAATACAGCGGTAAACGGCAGATTTAGGGGCTCTAAACTCGGTTAACAGAAAAAGCCATTTAAAGGCAGCAGAGAAGGTCCATCCAACCTATATAAAATTCTAGACAGGTCCTGCCAGATTCACGGCACCCCCGACAAGCCAGCTAACCACACCAACAGAGAATGTTGGGTCTTTAAGCAGGCCGGCAGGCTCAACACCGAACACAAGGGGAAGGGACTGTAAAGTGAAGACGAGGATGAACCTCGCCAACCGAACACAGGGGGACATAAAATTTTTTCCACCGGAGGTCAAAACAGTGAACATGATTTATGTCACTCATATCCCGAAGAGGGAGCGCAAGCGCGCACTCCGAGATGTATATGTTGTAGAGCCCGTCGCCCCTAAATTCAACCCATGGTCAGCCTGTCCGATCACATTTGATCGCAGGGATCATCCGACTGTTATCCATCACGAGGGTTCGGCCGCCTTAGTGCTCGACCCAATAATCGACGGATACCATCTCACCCGAGTCCTTATGGACGGCGGTAGTAGTATCAGTCTGATATATCCGGACAGTGTCCGCAAGATGGGGATAGACCAGTCAAGAATTAAACAAGGCAGCACTACCTTTAAAGGAGTAATACCAGGCGTAGAGGCCTGCTGCACGGGTTCTCTAACACTGGACGTTGTATGTGGTTCTACCGATAACTTCTGAAGTGAAGAGCTAATCTTCGACATCGCCCTGTTCCGAAGTGGTTATCATGCTCGGAAGAACGGCCTTCACCCGTTCAACGCAGTCCCGCATTACGCATAGCTAAAACTAAGGATGTCCGGTCCACGCGATGTTATTACGGTCAGCGGAAATACGGAGCGCGCTCTTCGTACAGAAGAATACGTGGCGGCTCTAGCAGCCAAAGCACAAAGTAGCCTTTTCAAGCGGAGCAACTCATCGGTCATCAAGACCGCGGACACAGCTAGACGTGTTCGGCGCACACTTAGGTGTAGCAGCTCAGATAAACCTGAGCTTGATTAGCGGTTATGCCCCCACAAAAACAGCCTCTAAGAAGAGTGTACATGTCTCCCCGTATATATAAATATACGCTCAAAATTATTGTGTGGTGCTGGGGGCTGCCCGCATGTAAAAAGTCCATAGATCGACTTGACCATATTCGGACTAAGGAAATTACATTTTCATGGTTCATTAAAACAAACCAAGTTTACTCACGGTCACGCCAGATTCTTTCACGTGGTTTTTTCTTTTTTTTTCAGATGGCCACCATACTATACCCCTCAAGGATACGGCACAACGGAGATAAAGGCACAGACGTGCAGCAGGGCCCTGTTCAAAGGTTTCTTTTTAGATTAGGACCCTGTGTAAACCTTTTTCATTATCTCTTGTTGTTTCATACCCTCTTGGCATTTAAAATGACCAAGAGGGATACCGGCGTTATCGGTGAACTTATGATTCGCCGCACATAAATAGAAATTACAAAAGCAGCAGCCAGTGTGTTTTTGAGATCTACGCTCTCACCACAGGCTCACTATCGTCACGCTGGATTGTCGCCCGTACCTTGAAATCCAGGGTTCACTATTAGGGGCTATAATTCAGCATGGTATATATTGTAAAGTCTGAATACCTTCGGGAGTGTTCGGCGTCACGACTTTGGCCTTATGTGCATCAGCTCTGAATCATGACTTTGGTCAAATGTTGGGTTTGCCCGGCTCCCATGTTTTGCTACCTTACGTTCCGCTCTATCGACTAAGGTGGCACACGGAGAACTACTGCGATTGTGCTCTGGTTCATCCGGATGAGCACCTCAGTAGAGAAAGCTGAAAACTGACTGTCATGGTAAAGCGAGAGACTGGTCAACCACTCGATGACTCAACGGAATCCTCGCGATTCCTCCGCCATAATGAAGGATCGGTTTCTTGGTCACGTATGTGAACGCACCGTATTCGGATAAACGCAGCCATTCATGGGGCTATATAGTAGCCCCACCGTCAAACTCATATGGCTAAGTGAAAGTGTTAAAGCTCTTGCCTCGTTTGCCGCACCATCACCTCCTTAACGGACCAAGACGTTGGGTCAAGTGTGACTACGTGTTTTTGCCGAACACCCCCGCATTATTCGTGAGGGGGCTGAAGCCGACGACTGCAATCTTTTAGGTTATATACATATATACATAAACGGCCACATAGGAGACACCCAAATACTTTATGGGCAAAAGTATAAATATAGCCTTTATTGTCAACAGCATTGTCTTTACAATTCGAGTACATATCATTCGAACATGATATTTTTTTAGCACTGAGCCTCTATTAGGTGGGAACCCTCTAAGACTTCTTCGAAATAGTGCTCTGGCAGGTCCTGGCCCCCGGGTGGACCCCTTGTTGCAATATCGGTGGCCTCCATTCTCGCCCAGTACGTCTTAACATGGGCAAGGGCCATCCGCGCACCCTCTATGCACACCGACCACTTGATAGCATCGGTATGCGGCACGGCATGAATAAATCGTTGCACCAAACCAAAATAACTATCCGGACTTCGTTCCCCCGACCACAAGAGGACCACGACAGCCTTCATGGCAAGTCCGGATAACCTATGGAGCTCCGCCCATTCGGCCATCTGCTCGTTCAATACAGCGGACGCCTTGGCATGCTGAACTGCAACCAGAATGGTCTTTCCGCTTCATGATCTTCTTGGTCTTGGAAGAACTGCGTCGCATCGGCAGCACTCTTTGACAAGTCCAAGTACGCGTCTTGACAACTCCAAATTTGATCAAGAGGAGCATACTTCGGATGGCCGAATTTAGTTCATAATAAAAAGGGCTTCCTAGCCGCAATCTCGCCGGCTTACTTGAGCTCCTCCCGAGCCGCTCTGATCTCAGATCGAGTTTCCTTTGCCGCTTGTAAGGCCTTCTCTAGGTCTTCCATTTTTGCTTGGTTCTCTCTTTCGAGAAGCTCATATCAGCCAGCGGCATCCTTCAGCTCAAGAGCCATATTGGCTATTTTCTCCTCACTTCAGCAATGAGCAGCATGTTCGTCTTTCAATTCACTAGCTGCCTTTTCGGCAGCCGCGTCGCTTATCCTGGCTTGCTCCTTGGCACGCGCAAGCTCATCCCGAAGAGTCTCCACGGCGGCAGCACCATCTGCAGTTCAAGCATATTTTAAATCCTAGCATCATGCTCTCATTTATACTTACTAACTGCCCAAAAGACATACCTTGCGCCTCATCAAGATGCTTATTCACGAGTGTGATGTCCTCATCCACCACATCATGTTGCCGCTTCAGTTCGGCAAATTCGACAGCCCGGGCAGTTGTCGGGGCTGCAGCTGCCTGTGTACAAAATTGGCAAAATTATTACCTGAGATTATTCCTATTTTTGATCCTCTGATCGCCCCGTTCGGATGGCAACTAGAGTCTCAGGGGATACTATCTACACACAGTGCACTTTGCGTTTACGGTACAAATAAAAAATGCCACATTACGTACCTCAAAGCCTCTTAGCAGGCTCATAAAGGCTTTATCCAGTCCGCTTTTCACGGACGAAATTCACTTAATCACCATACCCATTAAGGTACGATGTTCCTCTGAAACAGGCACTCACCGCAGAAGACCCATCAACGTGTCTGGCTGTGTGTCAGATATTCCGGGGCTTTTGTCTTCAGTCTCTCTAAGAGCCGAACACCCCGGACCTCGGGCAGCCGAAGATTCACCTTCGGGCCTCGTCCTCCTATGTGGATTGGGAGAGATCCCCCGAGACGACACTTCGGGGTCGTCCTCCTTATGGGGCGGGGAAGTATGAGGAGGCATCTCGCTCTCCATCATCTCCGGAAGAAGATCCCCCGAGGACGAAGATTGTTGCGGAAGGTTATACACCGGACTGCAAAACATATGTTTCAGATGTTACTATCATAAACGGGAAAAGAACGTGGTATGCTTACAGAGCGCCTTTGCTCACTTACGTCTCGGCTAACGGCTGGTCCCCTTGAGGGCGCTGTTCGGCAACGTTGGCCCCGGGACAGGACCCCCTGATAGGGATTTCTTCCCTTGCTTGGAGGCCTCTGCCTTCAAGTCTTCGATGGTGGCCCTTTTCTTCCCGTGGGGGGGAGGGAATACTTGATCCTCCTCCCCACTCATCCTCCGACACGGGAGCTCCAATTTCTCCAGATATGGTGTGTAATGTACCACCAGTATGGAGGCCACTTTTGACCTCCCCACTCCTCTCCTTGTCTCCCCCCGATGGCACTTGATATGGTGCACGAGCCAGCATCCTGGTTAACACCGGATCCGCTGAATCTTCGGGAAGAGGCGCCGAACACCTGATCCTCTCTGCCTTCTTTATCCAACCCTAGCCGAGGATGGTTTATTCATAATAACATTATGATAAATATAACAACAACATTTTCGATTGTGGGGTGCTCACCGGGTATCTGGATGGTTGCAGTCAAGGCATGTGTCTTCCGTGGTGTCCGGACACTTTATTCGTGATCCGAACAATAATTTATACATCCCTTCGAGCGTCATGCCGAAGAAGTGCTAAACGGTTCACGGTCCTTCCGGATTGAACTCCCACATACGAAGAGGTCGTCGTTGGCATGGCAGGATCCGTCGAACTAGCATTACATGGATTACCTTGACAAGACTAATGTCCTTCTCGATGAGATCTCAAATGCGGCTTTGCAATGCCCGCACATCATTGGCCGATCCCCAGTCCAGCCCCTTGTTGACCCATGATGCAAGTTGTGGCGGAGGACCAGAGCGGAAGGCAGGGGAAGCCTCCCACTTTTTACCTCAGGGTGCTGTGATATAAAACCACTCCCGTTGCCATAGGTTAGAAGCCTCCAGGAAGGAACCCTTTGGCCATAAAGCATTAGCACATTTATCTTATTTTTACCCCTCCGCTCTTCGCGTCTTTCCCATCGATCACCTTCGGCGTTACATTGAAGGTCTTGAGCCATAAGCCGAAGTGTGGAGTAATGCGGAGGAAAGCCTCACACACGATGATGAATGACGAGATGTGAAGGAAGGAATCCGGAGCTAGATCATGAAAATCTAGTCCGTAATAGAACATGAGCCCTCTAACAAAGGGATGAAGACCGAGGCCTATCCCTTGGAGGAAGTGAGAGATAAAGACAACACTCGCATTGGACTTGGGAGTAGGGATAACCTGCCCTTGAGCAGGAAGCCTGTGGAGGATTTCCAGGGTCAACTACCTTGCCTCCCTAAGCTTCTTGATGTCCTCCTCTGTGACAGAGGAGGCCATCCACCGGCCTTGAAGGCTGGATCCGGACATGGTCGGAAGTTTGGAGCGTTTTGGCTAAAGCCTTGGGTGTTGGAACTCGAGGTGGGAGAAGGAGAGGATTAAGTGTGGAAGAAAAAGACAGGCCTTGGTCTCTTTATAAAGAGGATGCATATCAAACATCCCCCGCATGGCCTTTGAAACTTGCCTATTCCCAAGGAATCCTACCCGTGGAACGGTTGGGTTACCCACGCCCGTATTGATGAGAATCCCATAATAAGGGGACACAATCTCTGCTTCGACAAGACGTGCCAGTAAAACTGCCTCGTGAAACGTGTAGTAGCAGGTTGGAAAAACGGTTCGAATAATAACCGGGCCGCGGCGTGATGTCACGCTATGGAAAAGTTGTCAGCAGATTAGACTCGTGGAACATTGTTCTCTCTACGGTGGTATGTGGAATTTGTTTTGCAGAGCCGGACACGATTCTTGTGTTCAAATATCTACTTTGAAGTATTCGGAGAAGGAACCCGCCTTGCAATGCCAAAGACAATCTGCACGCCGGACTCATTTTCATTGAAGCCTGGTTCAGGGGCTACACACGGAGTCCTGGATTGAAGGGTCCTCGGACAGCCGGACTATATGCTTTAGGCGAACTGTTGGACTATGAAGATACAAGAGAGAAGACTTCATCCCGTGTCCGGGTGGGACTCTCCTTTGCGTGGAAGGCAAGCTTGGCAATTCGAATATGTAGATTTCCTTCTCTGTAACCGACTCTATGTAACCCTAGCCCCCTCCGGTGTCTATATAAACCGGAGGGTTTAGTCCTTAGGACAAGAACAACAATCAGAATCCTAGGCTAGCTTCTAGGGTTAGCCTCTACGATCTCTTGGTAGATCAACTCTTGTAATACTCATATCATCAAGATCAATCAAGCAGGAAGTAGGGTATTACCTCCATAGAGAGGGCCCGAACCTGGGTAAACATCATGTCCCCCGCCTCCTGTTACCATTAGCCTTAGATGCACAGTTCGGGACCACCAACCCGAGATCCGCCGGTTTTGACACCGACAGTAAGTCAAGTAATGTTCCCTTCTCATAGAGATTGTAATTTTTAGTTTGGGTAGGTGAGGGAGTCCTAGATTAGGGGGTCCTCGGAGAGCCGGACTATATATGTTGTCCAGACTATTGCGCTATGAAGAGAAAAGATAGAAGACTTTGTCCCGTGTCCAGGTGGGACTCTCCTTTGCGTGGAAGGCAAGCTTGGAGATTCGGATATGTAGATTCCCTTCTCTGTAACCAACCTGATGTAACCCTAACCCCCTCTAGTGTCTATATAAACCGGAGGGTGTAGTCCATAGGACGAGGACAATCATAATCATAGGCTAGCTTCTAGGGCTAGCCTCTACGATCTCGTGGTAGATCAACTCTTGTAATACTCATATCATCAAGGACAATCAAGCAGGAAGTAGGGTATTACCTCCATAGAGAGGACCCGAACCTGGGTAAACATCGTGTCCCCCGCCTCATGTTACCATTAGCCTTAGACACACAGTTCAGGACCCCCTACCCGAGATCCGCCGGTTTTGACACCGACATTGTTGCTTTCATTGAGAGTTCCACTGTGACGTCGAAGATGGGGTTGATGTCTCGCCTTGTTATCAAGGACAACATCACCTCCGGAGGAGCCCTGGCCTCGGGCCAAACCCTCCGGCTGGGCGGCTTCGTTATGACCGCCCGTTCAGCCGTCGGGCTGACGATGACTTCTCAGGTCATCAAAACCCATCTCCACGTCAGCTCGGAATACGCCGAGAAGATGGATCCGACGGAGTTATCGTCTTTGAATGAGCTCCCGGATCGCATCGCCACCTTGGGAGTCTACTTGCTACGATCGGATTGGGATCAAACCCGATCAAAGGGAGATTAAATCTCCGCTGATCACCCATCAGATAGCGGTGGTGGAGGAGCAACGCAACAACTCTTTCCCTATATTGAGGATGGACTATGTCCGGATCTCCAAGCTCACTGAGCCGGATACCCGCTTGCGAGAAGACATGCCTCGAACTCCGGACTTAGAATCGGACTGTGGGCCAGAAAAATCAGTTGACATCCCAGAGCCCGAACTAATAAGCTCGGTAACTCCTCAAGTTCTAGGTCCCAGATCGGGTCAGGATTCGGCCTTAAATCCTCCCACCCACCCAGATACAAGCGATCTTCCCTACATCAGACAACAGTCCGAAGAGACAGTACATCACTTTTGGGCCAGATTCCTCCTTGCAATGGACTAGGTTAAGGACTATCGCAATGAAGACGCAATCTCATTATTTTGCAAAAAATGCACGTACAAGGGGATCCTTAACGCCATAAGTCACCGTCACGTATCACGCTTCAATGACTTGGCGGCCATAGATATAAGTACTGCGTGATGGAAAGCACCTGGAAAACCCAGGCAGCCTTTTGGGACCAATCGGCTCTCACTAAACCCCTCGTCCGAACAAAAAAGGGTGTACCCCCGCAGGACACCAGATCCAATCACGAAGAAACCGAAGCCCACTTCAGGGCGTGGAACCGTGTTGGAGGGATGGCTCGATAGGCCCTGCAAAATACACACCACGCATGATACAGTACCAACACATAGCCTTAGAGCATGTTGGATACTTCGGTAGGTGGCCAAGAGCGACTAGGATGTCCTCATCAACAACAACGCAGAGCATCATCCCGCGGAACACAACAATACGATCTTGACAGTCTTCGAGACTTTCGCCTCGAATAACTGGCGCAAGAGAGCACTTTGCAGCCTTGCCGAAGTTTGCCAAGTGGCAGCAGTAAACCCTTCAAACGACACAGCTATAACTTTCAATGCCAGTGACGAACCGCAATTCAGAACAGTCCAGGCACCAGCCGCTTTGGTCCTTAGTCCTATCGTGGACGGCTTCCGGCTTACCAAAGTGCTCATGGATGGCGGCAGCGGACTAAACCTCATTTACGAGGAGACTCTCAATAAGATGGAAATACATAGGAGCCACATTGAGCCAAGAAGCATGAACTTCCGAGGAATTATTCCTAGTCGGGAGGCACGATGTGCAGGAAAAATCACACTCGATGTGGTATTCGGCACACAGGAGAACTACAGGTCCGAAGAGATAACATTGAAAGTGGCCCCTTTCAACTGTGGATACCACACCCTGTTAGGACGGGACGCATTCGCAAGCTTCCAAGCTATACCCCATTATGGGTACATGAAGCTCAAGATGCCCGGGCCCAATGGAATCATCACTCTTGCCAGTGATCTGGACATAGCACTCTGCGCCGAAAATAAAACCGCCGCCCTAGCCCTCGAGGCACTATTCGAAGCCCTCGCTGCTGAAGAATTAACTGCATTACGCTCCACAGTGGACAGGGACAACGTGATACTCGATAAATGATCCAAGTCCACCTCCTTTAAACCAGTAGACGAAATAGTAAAATTCCAAGTCCATCCAACGGACTCCACAAAGACAGCATCCATCGGGGCACAACTGTACCCCACAATCGACACCGCACTGCAGGAATTTCTACACGAGAATTGGGACATCTTTTCCTGGCACCCTTCAGACATGCCAGGAATCCCACGCAGGCTGGCCGAGCACAGCCTCAACATATTGAAGGGATATAAACCGGTCAAGCAGACACTACGGCACTTTTCTGAACCCAAACGACAAGCTATGGGAGAGGAGCTAGCCAAGTTACTCGAAGCTGGATTAATCAGAGAAATAAAACACCCGGATTGGCTAGCAAACCTGGTGATGGTACCAAAGAAGGACAAATCCTGGCGCATGTGTGTTGATTTCAAATACCTCAACAAGGCTTGCCATAAGGATCCCTTACCACTCCCCCGCATTGATCAGAGCATCGATGCTACCGCAGGACACGATGCACTTTGTTTCCTCGACGCATACTCTGGATACCATCAAATTAAGATGACAGAGTCGGATCAAGCCGCAACGGCATTTATCACACCATACGGCCCCTTTTGCTTCAACACTATGCCTTTCGGGCTTAAAAATGCCAGGGCTACCTACCAATGCATGATTCAAACATGCCTAGAGAAACAAATCGACAAAACAGTCGAAGCATATGTGGAAGACGTGGTCATCAAGACCAGACATGTCGAGTCTTTAATAGACGGTCTGAGGCTCACATTTGATAACCTCCGAACATATGACATCAAGCTCAATCCGGAAAAATGCGTTTTCGGCGTTCCCACCGGAAACTGTTGGGCTTCATCGTTTCCAATAGAGGAATTGAAGCAAACCCGGCCAAAATCCGAGCTTTGTCACAGTTGGCTACCCCAACAGATCTCAAACAAATCCAGAAAATAACTAGATGCGTGGCAGCCTTGAGCCGCCTTATCTCCAAATTAGGAGAAAAGGCATTGCCACTCTATCGCCTTCTTCAATGAACCGAACACTTCGATTGGACGGATACAGCGACGGCCGGATTGGAAGAAATAAAGGCTCTTCTAGCAAGCAACCCAATCCTGGCCGCGCCAAACGTTGGCGAACTCATGTTGTTATACATAGCCGCGACACACCAAGTAGTGAGTGCAGTGCTCGTAGTCGAACGAGAGGAGGACGGACACAAATTCTCGCTTCAAAAGCCGGTATACTACGTATCCACTGTCCTCACACCACGAAAATCTCGGTACCCCTATTATCAAAAAATAGCATACACGGTCTTCATGGCATCCAGGAAACTACGACAATACTTTCAAGAGTGTTCAATCATGGTGGCCTCTGAAGTACCACTCAATGACATCATAAACAACCGCGATGCAACGGGCCGGATTGTTAAGTGGGGGATGTTAGGACATCACATATAAACCACGATGGGCCATTAAATCGCAAGTACTGGCCGACTTCATCGTCGAATGGACAGAGGCCGAACTCCCTAAAGAGTACGGCGCATACTCCAATTGGATCATGCACTTTGACGGCTCTAAAATGCTGGCAGGTCTGGTAGCATGTGTTGTCCTAACATCCCCCACTGGAGATACTGTCCAATACTGTTGGGGAACGTTGCAGAAAATTAAAAATTTTCCTACGGTTTCACCAAGATCCATCTATGAGTTCATCTAAGCAACGAGTCATGGGAGAGAGATTGCATCTACATACCACTTTGTAGATCGCGTGCGGAAGCATACGAGAGAACGGTGATGATGGAGTCGTACTCGCCGTGATCCAAATCACCGATGACCAAGTGCCAAACGGACAGCACCTCCGCGTTCAACACACGTACGGAGCGGATGATGTCTCGTCCTTCTTGATCCAGCAAGGGGGAAGGAGAGGTTAATGATGATCTAGCAGCACAACGGCGTGGTGGTGGATGCAGCAGAACTCTGGCAGGGCTTCACCAAGCTGCTGCGGGAGGAGGACGAGGTGTAGCAGGGGAGGGAGGCGCCAAGACACAAAGTTGCAGCTGCCCTCCCCCTGCCCTCCTTTATATAGGCCCCCTAGGGGGGGCGCCGGCCCTGGGAGATCCAATCTCCCAAGGGGGCGGCGGCCAAGTGGGGTGGAGTGCCCCCCAAGGCAACTGGTGCCCCCCCCCACTACTAGGAAAAGGGCTATAGATGGAAATGACACTAATGGCGCACCAGACATGTGGTGCGCCATTAGTATATACTAATGGCGCACCACCTTCTGATGCGCCATTAGTGTTGAAACTACTAATGGCGCACCCTGCCCACGGTGCGCCATTAGTACCAAATTTTTTTTTTGAACTAGTGCGCCTGTCCAAACATACTAATGGCGCATCCACTGGTGGTGCGCCATTACTAGTTGTAACTAGTAATGGCGCACCAGCCAGAAGGTGCGCCACTAATGTTATTTTTTTTATTATTGTTTTTATTCCTTTTTTTGCAAAAGTACTAATGGCGCACCGCCAGGGGGTGCGCCATTAGTAACCTGGATTACTAATGGTGCATTTGTTGCTGGTGCGCCATTAGTAAGTGGGCAGCAACAAGATATTTTGGACAGCCTCTCCTCCCACACTCACTTTCTCCCCACTTCATTCTCTCCACCGCCTCCTCCTTGTCTCGGGTGCCTCCTCTTTTTCACCTCATTTCCACCATAGATTCATTCAAATTAAGTGGTTAAGTTACCTTGTTTTGCTAGGTAAGTAAGGGAGGAAGCTATATTTATGTTGTTCTCCCTACAATAATGTGCACATGCACTTTTTATGGCCTAGCTAGATCTATGTATGTTCGTGGTGTTGCATATGTTTGTGGTGTTGCATATGTGTTTGTGTTTGGAGGTGTACCGGTATTTGAAATGCGATAGTTGCCAATATTTTGACGGAATGTTGATTCATTTCTGTTTCGGCGAGAATTTTGGCATTAAGCATTCTTTTTGGTCCTATTTTTAGGGAAAGTCATGCCAAATTTTTTCTTGGTTCTAAAATATCGTTTTGCTCTACCCCGCAGGTGACCATGGTCCGCATGATGACCGAAGGCATCGTGAATAGGTTTTTGAGGTCCGCGAAGGCCGAGATGCTTCAAAAGAACGAGACGGAGATAAGATGTCCGTGTCGAAGATGCAAGCTGAATAGCCTTATTGCGGACCCGGATTCCGGGCAGGTGCGGGACCACCTGCTCTTGCGTGGTTTCATGGATGGCTATCGGTGGCAAGGTGATGAAGATGACTACGAAGTCGTCCATGGGGGCCAGGCAAGAAATGAGGAAGGGCAGCAAGACAACCACCGCGGCTCGGGAGGGCGAGAAGACGAAGAATCCCCAGGAGATGATCACGACGGTGATGCTGTACACAGTCATCATGTAGAAGATGCAGCACATGATGATGATGCCGGCGGAGCAGACGACGCTGGACCATCGATGGGCTGGGTGCAGGACCCTTATATTCAAGAGCTGCTTCTCAAGCAGACGGATAACGCAAGAGCTGCCGCCCGAGAGAAAGCCAAGATGGATCAACTTGTGTTAGACGCGGTTACTCCATTGTATGAAGGATGCAGGCCCGAGGATACCCGCCTGAAAGTAACGCTCATGGCTCTGGAGATGAAGGTAAAACACAAAATGACCGACGCATGCTTCGACGAGAACATGTCATTCTGGCACGAACGTCTTCCCAAGGGGAACAAGTGCCCGACCAGTTTGGAGGAGGCGAAGAAAATCGTGTGTCCTCTGGATTTACCGCACGTGAAATACCATGTGTGCATGAACAATTGCATCATTTATCGGGACGAGCACGCGGAGTCTACCATATGTCCGGTGTGCGGTGTCACTCGATACAAGAAGAGGAAGAAAGCTCCTCGAAAAGTGGTGTGGTACTTTCCGATCACTCCTCGTCTGCAGTGGTATTTCGCGGACCCTAAGGTAGCAAAGCTCCTGCGTTGGCACGCGGATAGGGAGGAGAAGAAGCGAGAAGATGACGCAGATGATCCGGAGATAGATAAAAAAGACAAGATGCTGAGTCACCCTAAGGATGCGAGCCAGTGGCAAGCGTGGAACTTCGAATACCCAGAATTTGGGAACGATCCAAGGAACATCATGCTGGGCGCGAGCACCGATGGAGTCAATCCGTTTGGCAGCCAGAGAAGCACACATAGCACCTGGCCTGTGTTCGTGTGGATGTACAACCTTCCCCCCTGGTTGTGCATGAAGAGGAAGTACATTCACATGAGTATGCTAATTGAAGGGCCGAAACAACCAGGGAACGACATCAATCTGTATCTGGGGCTGCTGAAAGAGGAGATTGACACGCTGTGGAAAACGCCAGCCAATACGTGGGACGCCGCAGAGAAAGAATATTTCCCTATGAGAGCCGCACTGCTCACGACGGTGCACGACTATCTCGGTTACGGATATCTTGCAGGGCAGGTAGTCCACGGATTTTCTGGATGCATAAGGTGCATGGATGACACAACGTATCGCCAGCTAGATAGAGATCCCGGGTCTTCGAAAACTGTGTTCATGGGACATCGAAGGTGGCTTCGCGACGATGACCCGTAGAGGAAACACAAGGATATGTTCGATGGTGAAACCGAACCCCGAAAACGCCCGTGTACGAGGAGCGGCAAGGAAATAGACAAGCTGTTGAAAAATTGGAAAGACTGCCCACTGCCGGGAAAGAAGCAAAAGGCGCCAGAGCCGCTGCTGAAGGTATGGAAAACGAGGTCTGTTTTCTGGGACTTGCCGTACTGGAAGATCCACCGTGTGCCTCACAGCCTTGATGTCATGCATATCATGAAGAACGTGTGCGAGAGTCTGCTTGGTACCCTGCTCAACATGCCAGAGAGGACCAAAGATGGGCCGAAAGCAAGGGCAGACTTGAAATCAATGGGCATCAGGCAGGAGCTTCACGCTATATATGATGATGATGATGATGATGATGATGATGATGATGATGATGATGATGATGATGATGATGATGATGATGATGATGATGATGATGAGGCGAAGCAGGACACAGAAAGTCGTCGCAAAGGCAAAAAGGCCAAGAAGACCGGAAATGACTACCCTCTCGCGTGCTTCACTCTAAGCCAGGAGGAGATCGAGCAGTTTTTCACCTGCCTCCTAGGAGTAAAACTTCCTTATGGTTACGCGGGGAAGATAAGCAGATACCTAGACCCAGCGAAGCAGAAGTTCAGCGGGATGAAGTCTCACGACTATCACGTGCGGATCACGCAGATACTTCTAGTTGCAATCCGTGGGATCATGGACGCGCATGTCCGTGAAACGCTATTTGGCCTATGCAACTTCTTCGACGTCATCTCTCGGAAGTCGATTGGCGTGAGGCAACTCAGAAGGCTACAGGAAGAGATCGTGGTGATACTATGCGAGCTTGAGATGTACTTCCTGCCCGCATTCTTCGACGTTATGGTGCATCTGCTGGTCCATATAGTGGAGGATATCATCCAACTCGGGCCGACGTTCCTGCACAGCATGATGCCGTTCGAAAGGATGAATGGTGTCATCAAAGGATACGTTCGCAACATGTCGTGTCCAGAGGGAAGCATAGCCAGGGGCTTTCTGACCGAAGAGTGCATCTCCTACTACACGAATTATCTAGGCATCGAGAACCCCGTTGGTCTGCCCGTCAACAGGCACCTCGGCAGGCTCGCTGGATGGGGTCACCGTGAGGGTCGCCGCGAAATGCATGTCGACTTCGAGGGTCGACTCGCCGACTTTGAAAGAGCAAGCCTAGTCGCGCTACAACACATAGACGTGGTCGATCCTTGGGTGGTAGAGCACAAAACCTTTATTAAGAAGACGTACAATGACCGAGGCCAACAGAGGACGGACGGAGATATACTCAATGAGCACAACTCATGTTTCACGTGTTGGTTCAAGCAGAAGCTTCTATCGTACCCTTTACATGAGGATTCTTCCGCGGAAGAACAACTCATATTCGCCTTGTCACAGGGCGCCGAGCACAACCTGATGACCTATTAGGCGTACGATATCAACGGCTACACATTCTACACCGAGGCCAAGGACATGAAGAGCGATGGTTACCAGAACTCCGGGGTAACGATGGAATCCTACACCGGTAACGACAAGGACAGATACTACGGAAGGATCGAGGAGATCTGGGAGCTGAGCTACGCTGGAGAGAAGGTCCCGATGTTCCGTGTCAGATGGGCCAAGAGCGTCCTAAAAGAAGACCGGTATTTCACCACCATGGTTATACCCGAAGCCAAATCCAAGACCGCGGGCGCAAACGTCACCGCGAAAAATGAGCCATGGGTACTGGCTTCCCAAGTGGACCAATGCTTCTTCATTACCAACCCGTCAAAGACCAGTCGTGTTGTCGTGAGGAGAGGCAAAAGGAAGATCATCGGAATGGATGGAGTAGCCAATGAGCAAGACTTCGACAAGTACGGCGACCCGAGGATCGAACATGACGACGATGATGAAGTAGCAGCATACACCACAAGAAGAAGCAGGACCACCCTACCTAAAGGACGTCCGTTCCACAGAAGAACTCCATTTGCGAAAAAGAAGGGCAAGAAGATTGTTAACAGATAGCTAGCTAAGATCGATTGTATTTAAATCGTAGCCTTCATTTCTCGATTGTATTTCATGGGCACTTTTTGAACTATCATGAATATTTTTAAATTTCATGGACACTCGATCTCGATCCCCCTCCATCTC